>NW_024427107.1:39562207-39757851 GCF_017311325.1 Ursus maritimus | reverse complement strand
TTTTTTTATATGTTTATTCTCTTTTTAAATAGGATGCTATTTTAAATAGAATTAGTGAAAAGACGACTGATCTGAGGAAATCATCTAAATTTCCATTTTCCATTTTCTTCCTTGAAATTACATTCCATTCATGCATCTCTGTCTACCTATGATGCACTGCGTGTGTCCATATCACCAATATCTTGGTGACTGCTTAGATGGATAACTTATTTTCTATCCCTATGCACTGTCCTGAGGGTCAACCTCACGAACTTACATTTCAGCAGGAAGAGATTTGTAATAAATATATTTTAAGAACCAAAAAAATAAGATTGTGTGAGTACTTTGAAGAAGCTGAACTTCAGCAAGAGGTAGACGTGATTTGGGCTGGGAGTTGGCTAAGGAAGTCTTCTCCACCGATGTGACATTTATGTTGAGAGCTAGAACCTCATCATTGGCACTTTCAAACAATGTTCATTTCCAAGGTCATGTAGAGCCTTATATCTCCATCATAGATACTAGCATTGTTAAACTAATAGAGTCAGTAGATGGTTTCGTAAATTTATTATGAGAAGCTAATGGGGAAAATACTCATCTAGATAGTTCGAACTCTTCCATCATTAAGCATGAGGAACACTGGATAAAATGGAACAAATATTTATAAATATGCTATTTTTAAATGAAATCCATTTTTCAGTGGATAAGTGAGCTCACAATAAAGTCAGAGAAATCACCAGTCACCAAACGTTATGAAGGAAATAAAAATCACTGAGGTCAACATGGGACCTGAAGCTTCAGCTGCTGCCGGGAAGGGATTTGGGTACTAATCCCTGTGTAGGAACAGGAGATACAGCCTTAAGCCCTGGAGACAGGAAGTTGGAACTGAAACCACAACAGGAAGCCAGAAAGAAGCAGTGCAGAATTTAAAAACATTTTTTAAAAAAACATCCATTACTTTTGGGTAGAGCTTTTTAAAAAGAAAAGATAATATCCCTTAGGATTTAGAGCCACATAACTATCTGATGTTCAATTTCATGCCATGGGCAAGATCTAGGAAACTCCAAGTTCAGATAATAGCATAAAAAGTAGTGTTTAGTTAGTGATGGTCCTGGAGTAACTTACAAAAGCAAACGCAAAACCTCTCTTGAACAGCATCCCCTTAGCCAGGTCTCTGTAGGGATTTCTAGAGATTAAATTCCAATGAAGGCAAGTTCATAATCTAAAACTGTAAAACATACGAGGAAACAGCACTATGAAAAAGAGTCACCAAAAGTAACGTGTACAGTACAGAATTAGAACTTTAAATACTATAATTCTTGAATAGAAATAATTTTTAGGAACAATTTAAAGGATTAAATATATAAAAGAGGGTGCCTGGGTGGCTCAGTCAGTTAAGCATCTGCCTTCACCTCAGGTCATGATCCCAGGGTCCTGGGATCGAGTCCTGCATCAGGCTCTCTGCTCAGCAGGAAACCTGCTTCTCCCTCTCCTTTTGCCACTCCCCCTGCTTGTGCTCTCCCTCCCTGTCTCTGTCAAATAAGTAAATAAAATCTTTGAAATAAATACACACACACACACACACACACACACACACACATATATAAATAAATAAAAGAAGGTCTTTTTAAAAAATATTTTTTATTTACTTATATGAGAGAGACAGAGATAGTGAGAGAGCACAAGTAGGAAGGAAGGGGAGAAGCAGACTCCCTGCTGAGTGGGGAGCCCGATGCTGGGGTCAATCCCAGGACCCTGGGATCGTGACCTGAGCCAAGGGCAGACGCTTAACCGACTGAGCCACCCAGGTGCCCCAATAAAAGTAGGTCTTAAAGAAAAAGTACAAGAGTCTCTGAGAAAAAGATCAGGCAGACCTTGAAAACTGAACCAAATAGAACTTTGAGAAATGAAAAATATGGCAATAAAAGCTAAAATGCATTGGAGGTGAAAATATTTGTGTATCACATATCAAACAAAGGACTTATATCTGGAATATATAAAGAACTCTATAAATAAACAATCGATATAACAATTTGGGCGGATCTTAAAGGCATTATACTGAGTGAAAAAAAAAAAGCCAATCTCAAAGGGTTACAAGCTGCATAAAATTCTCAAAATGACAAAATTTTATAGAGAGAGAATAGATCAGTGGTTGTCCAGAGTTAAGAGAAGGTTCAAGGAGGGTGTGACTATAAATAGGCAGCACAGGGCGCCTGGGTGGCTCAGTTGGTTAAGCTTCTGCCTTGGGCTCAGGTCATGATCTCAGGGTCCTGGGTTGAAGTCCCACATGGGGCTCCCTGCTCAGCGGAGAGTCTGCTTCTCCCTCTACCTCCCCCACTGCTCATGATCTCTCTCTCTCAAGCTCACTGTCTTTCTCTCTCTCAAATAATTAAATAAAATCCTAAAAAAAAGAAAGAGGCAGAATGAGGATGAGGGTGTTCCACTGTGGTGATAGGACAATTCTGCATGTTATTTGTGGTGGTGGTTATACGAATTTGTATTTGTGGTAAAAGTCATAAAGACATTAAAATGAGTACATTTTAAGCACATTTGAGTGCATGCAAAGAGTTAGGAAGACATTAAAATGAGTACATTTTAAGTACATTTGAGTACATGCAAAGAATTAGGAAATCTATGGTGTAGTTGATAATATTGTGCCAATCAATTTCTTGGCTTCAATAATGCACTATAATTATTAATAGGTCTCCATTGGGGGAAGGAAAACATGAATCTCTGTGCTATTTTTGCAACTTCTTATGATTCTATATTTAAAAACAAAAGTTATGGGGCGCCTGGGTGGCTCAGTCAGTTAAGCGTCTGCCTTTGACTCAGGTCATGATCCCAGGGGTCCTGGGACTGAGCCCCATGTCCGGCTCTTTGCTCAGCAGGAGCCTGCTTCTCCTTCCCCCTCTGCCTGCTGCTCCCCCTGCTTGTGCACTCTCTCTCCTTGTCAAATAAATAAAGAAAAACTTTAAAAAATAAAAATAAAAGTTATTTCAAAATTGTAAAACAATGGAATACATATTTTTTGCCTAAATATATTTTTAAAAACTGATGGGGCGCCTGGGTGGCACAGTCGTTAAGCGTCTGCCTTCGGCTCAGGGCGTGATCCTGGCGTTATGGGATCGAGTCCCACATCAGGCTCCTCCTCTAGGAGCCTGCTTCTTCCTCTCCCACTCCCCCTGCTTGTGTTCCCTCTCTCACTGGCTGTCTATCTCTATCAAATAAATAAATAAAATCTTTTTAAAAATAAATAAAAAAATAAAAACTGAATGGGCATGTTAAAAATAGATAAGTCACACACAAAAAGAGAGTTAGTGAAAAGGAGACTGATCTGAGGAAATCATCCAAAGTCATTCGGTCCAGGAAGATGATGGGATGGCAAATATAAAAACATTAAAAGACATGAAGGATGAAAGAAGATATCTCACATAAATCTAATAGGAGTGGCAGAAAGAAAACACTGAGAAAATGGAGGAAAGAGAATATTTGAATAGATAATCACTGAGAATGTTGCAAAATTGATGAAAGATACAAATCTGCAGATTCAAGAAACACAACCATTTGCAAATAGTACAAATAATATTAAACCCACCCTCAGACACATTTTAATAAAACTACAGAATGCCAAAGAAAGATTTTTCTAAAAATAACAGGCATGATTTTATCTGTTGCTAATCATAATTTTCTTTCCATTGAAAAAACAATTGCTTGGTGTTTCTTTTGTACTTACATCTGAAATCTGCTATCCAAATACACTGAGACCTAAGAATGTCTACAGTTTATTGCTTTAGGGAAAAAATTTTAAAACACCTGGTACTGTGTAAATGTTTGTGCAGTCTCAGTCATACGAGCTGAACATGGTCGTGGCTGGCCAAGAACCCAGCAAACTGTAAGTCTGCCTTGGTTTTGCTCAACTTGTTTTTGCTCCGTAAACAGTGAATAAATCAAACCCACCTTCCTCCCAGCCCAGTCGTGCTAACGGTTCCTGATTGGCCTAATGACAGCTCAGTGCAAACACCCTTCAGTTAATTTGTTGCTTGTTCAGAGGGTTTAGCCCCACATATCCCTTCTACCTGAGCTGACAGTCTCCGGCTTTGAGCTGGGAAAACTGAACCAAGGTAGAGAAGAAGAATGCTGTTCTTTTTTCTTCTGTTTTATCTCTCTCTCTCTCTCTCTTTTTTTTTAAAGATTTTATTTGACAGAGATAGAGACAGCCAGTGAGAGAGGAACACAAGCAGGGGGAGTGGAAGAGGAAGAAGCAGGCTCCCAGCAGAGGAGCCCGATGCGGCGCTCGATCCCAGGACTCTGGGATCACGCGCTGAGCCGAAGGCAGACGCTTAATGACTGAGCCACCCAGGCGCCCCTCTTCTGTTTTATCTCTTATACTTAGTAGGCATAGGGTTCTTCTCTGTGAATCAGGCAATTTCAGTCGCAATTTCAATCCTGGGTTTGATTTACAAAACGGGCTGAGAATGGACATTCTGTTTCTGACTCTTCTGGAAATCTCTGAGTCTTGTTTTTATCCATCCTCAAATGGTGCAAAAAATAACATACTACCATACTGCTTCTCTCAGAAGAGATACAGTGTTACAGCCCTAAGCGCCATGGGCATATGTCTCACCATTCTATTCTACTGCAACCTGACCTGGAGGGGGAATAGAAACCATTTATTCCTGCCTTTATCTCTCTATAACATTTTAGTAATTTGTCAAGCTAGAAAATAAAAAGATGAGTCTTGAGGACTATTCGGGACAAGGTGGAAGGATCTTCCATCTCTTCCTGTTTGAATTGTTGGTGGACGAGAGGGCATGAGGTGACATTGTCCAATACCAGGGATGCAGACATGGGGCAGGTTCTTAAAGAAAAGGAGCCACGAACCAAACCCACTTCTAATTTCCTCATTTGGGGGACTTCTATATCTTTCTCCCATTAAACACTCTCTCTGTTCTTCACACGGTCCGTAGCTCTGTTGGGCTCTGACAAATGTATTTCTATAAAGAGCAGTTGAAAAGGGGTAGATTAGGAGCTTCCCAGTTCTAGGAGTATGAATAACTTGAAAGCTATGTAGGGAGGAAGGGGGTATCATGTCTTTCCGCGTCGAGATCCTTAGGCACATGGATGGGAAAGGTTCCCAGCCTGGATCTGGGAATGGAGGTTCTGCTCTGTTCCCTGAGGACCTACCCAATTAGGTCATGCAGATGTCATACAAAGATGATTCAGCCTCTGACCAGAGGTCATCTCGATGCCTTCTTGGGCAAAGGTTTAATATGGAAAGATTTCAGCAAAAACTCGCCGTACAGAAAGATGCAAGATTTTTGCTTAATCTTTACACTTCTGGGCCTCAACTCTGTTTTTTCATCTCTTACCCTACTCTCCTTGTCTCTCTTCTCTCCCTCTCTCTTGAGCTCCTTGTTCTCTCATCCTTTACTCGAAGTGCTGAAATCCTTTTAAAAATTGATGTTAAATAAAAACAACGAGGAAATGGAAAATTGCTGCCGTACTCAGGCTAGGAAATGACTGGAAATTCTGACCATATCAAATAAACATACCTGTGTTTTACCATCACGGTGCATTATAGCAGTAAACCACAGCTGGCTAACGTCACACCCACTTCAGAGAAGTAAACACTGTGGCAATAACTGTTCCAAGATGACATGGAAGTATTTGCATCCCTTCCATTTCCTATTCAAATGATATGCATGGAGTTGGTATTTCAGTTGTTCCAAATAATAAATTATTTCAGCAGGTTACATCCTTCACTTACACAAACCTCCGGGCTCTCTTTGCTTCCATACTCCCTGCAGCTGTTACTTAGGTTTTTGCAACATAATTACTGTTTATTCAAAATCTTTCACTTGCTGGAGGACTTACCACAGAGCTCTCACATTCAGCTTTCAAAATGTGATGACTCTTACGTTTTGTTCTTTGTGCTGAATGTTGGAGGCAGCTTTTAGTCCTAACCAAAATATTTGCACAATGCTAATTACATTTCTGTGGACCATCAAAATAAAGTCTGCAGAAGAAGAAATGAAAAATGTGCATCAAACGTCATAATTGCAATTTCGAATCTTTCAGAACAAAGGATCTGAAAATCAGACAAAGCACAAATACAGGCCCCTTCTTGCTTACGAACAGTAATAGAAAAACCAGCTGAGAAGTGCTGAGTGCTCCCCTCGGGCCAGGCCTGTTGTGGTCTTTAAACAACCATATGAGATAGGTAGTATTACCAGCCCATTTTCCAGGCGAAAAAACCAAGGCACAGAGAAGTTAAATCGCTTGTCCACGGCCCCTCAGCTAGTAAGTACTAGGGTCTGCGTGTAAATGCAGGCATTCTGCTTCCAGGGCCCACTTGGGAACCATTACTCCATATTCCACTGATGAAGGCTCCTTTTCCACATTAGTATATATTTTTAAAGAAGTGCCCCTGCCCTGATTCTGGTCCCCCTTTCAACTCATCAACCCCTCATGCCCTCCCCACGACACCCTCCCCCTTCGCAGTCTGTGGGAGAAGCCCTGTAGGGCATCCAGCTCCCTCACGGCTGCCTTTCCAATTAAAGTTTATTTAAAAGATCTGGTCTCTGTCTTCTAGAAGTTTATAATCCAAATCAAACAATATAAAGAGGCATATAATTTATAATCCAAGAAAACAACAGAAAGAGATGTATAAAAAGAACACATAGGCGTGGAGGGTGAATGAAAAAGAATAGAGTCTGTGCCAAGTTTGATCAGTGAGATCTGAGATGTAACTGATGAACAGCCTCTGAAGGCGATTCCGAAGCCAGATTCCAACAGGGACTCTGCCAGATCGTGGCGCAGCAGCGAAACGGGAGCCCACGCTGGGAGCATTTGTGCGGGAAGATCTCCTTCTCGTACACCTACACCTTGAATATCAAATGCCTTTCACCTCTCTCCAGTTGACTTAACTGGCTCCTCCCTCTCCTCGTCTTTTCATCTCCACTTCTTCCTTTATGTCTGCTTTCATCCCTTTATTCCAGGCAGTCATTTAGCAGCTCCCTACAGAGTACTGGTCTTCGAAGACCCTGTTCCAGGCACTCCGACAGCTGCCAAAAGCTAAAGGCAAAGTCCTCCTTCTCACGGGGCTAACGGGCCACAGGATCAGCTTTTAAAAATACAAATTTGATCCTGCTTACACCATGTAAAACCATCCAATGGCCGTCCGTTGCTCCTAGGGTAAAGAACAAATGGACCAGAGAACTCTCTAAGCCCCTGAGCGGACAGCCGTGCCTCCTTCCCAGTCACAGACCACGCGCACCGCTCTGTTCCAGTCTCTCCGACCGTTTGTCAGCTCGTTGAATGTGCAAACCAGGCTCTCGGTTTAAAACCTGATAGTATCCTCTTTTGCCACTCAGAGCCCGTATCGTGATTCATAGGGGCACTCCTGTGGTGACTGATTAGTGTTGACCTCCCCCACTGGACTGTAAATTACAGGAGTGTGGGGAGGAGGTTAGAGGCCCCCAAAGACATAAGACAAATGTCAGCCGCAATCAGATTGTCAAGAGTTGCCGAAGTGCCAGCCGTTACTTGGTGTGCTTTGGGGAGGGATGAATGGTGTTCGAGCACAAAGGCAAAGTGATCAGAGGTGCACTTTAGGGAAGGAGGTGAGACTAGTGGTAAGAATCGAGGTGGAATGGAGAGAGATAGAGAAGGGGTCCATTTAGGAGGCTGAAGCTATAGTCTTGAGTAAGAGGTATAAGGTTGCACAAGGTGATGGGAAAGAGAAAGGACAGAATCAGGAGACTTGGCCAAGTCGACAACATTTGATCATTGCTTCGATGTGGGAACGAGGGACAGGGCGAGTCCACAAAGATTCCAACTTTTCTGATCAGGGTGTCCGAGAATGTCAGTGATGTCATGAAGAGAAACAGAAACGTAAGACAAGGAGTCCCCTCTGAGAAGATGACAGAAGCAGTTCTGGAATTCTCCAGCTGGAGGCCAGCTGGGTGTTGGACCCATGGGACTGGAGCCAGAAGAAAGGTCATGGTTAGTGAAGAAGAAAAAGTCACGGCCAGTGGGGGCTGTGTGCACTGAGATGGTCCTCAGAAACAGGCGGAGGAGAAGGGGGAGGAGAGAAAGGAGCTAGAAAGTAGGAAGAACACCCAGAGAGAACACAGAGAATTAGGGGAGCCCGGGAGGGAGGGGTTCACAGAAGAGCCACGTTCAGTAACTGGGAAAGGATGACATGTGAGAAAAGCCAGCTGAGAGGGCCAGTTATGGGAGGTCTGAGAAAGCAGTTTCAGTGCGTAGCATTTCGAGGGTAAAACGCACATTTCAGGCATGTTATCAAAACTGCGAGGTCATCGGGGATTCTGCTGCGGGCCTTGATTTAATTAAATGGGACGAACACCAGTACTTACGTGACCACTGGCCATGAACCGGGGGATTTATGCTATTTAAATGATTTTTCACCACAGTCTTGTAAAGGAGATATCTTCACTCATTTTAGTATTTTAGTATCCATTATCATATAATTTACAGTTTAAAATGGAGCTCAGAAAAGTACTGTAACTTGCCTAGGGACACACAGCGAATAAAGCCACTAGACTGAAAGTTCCACAGGGACAGGAACCACAAGTTTTGCTCACCATCATCTATGCCTAAATAGCAAAGCATGGCATATAGGATATGATGACTTTTCAGGTGAATGAATGAATGAACAGACTAATGACACTTAGCATCAAAATTATGTCTCATTCCAGAGCCCACAAGCCTTCCAGATACACACGGCTGCCTCTCACACACGATTAATCCAACAGAAGGAATTATCTTATTGCCAACTTCCAAAAAAATCTCTCGAGAAACAAAAGTGAGGAAGTTGACTTCGTGAGAGGTATTATTTCTGAATAAAAGTATGTGATTATAACTCGACTTTGCAAATTACCCAGCTGAGAAGTGAATCAAATAATCAACTCAAATAAAGCTAAATTCATCCTGTGAATGTCAAAGCTTACAAGCAAGTAAAGATGTGTGAAATTTAAGGAGCATAGTTTGGAAAGGAAGTGCCCCCCAACCATCCCAAGAGTCAATCATGGGCCAAATTGTTTCAAATTATAGAAGAAAAATTTTCATGTATTTGTTATTTATTTTTATTTTTTTAGATTTATTGATTGATTGATTTATAGAGGGAGAGGGAGAGAGTCTGAATGTGCCCATGCTCCCCTGGGGTGGGGAAGGGCAGAGGGAGAGAGAAAGAGGAAGCAGACTCCCCTCTGAGCAGGGACCCTGCTGCAGGGCTGGAGATAGGACCCGAGCCGAAATCAAGAGTCTGATGCTTAACCAATTGAGCCACCCAGGCACCCCTAACTTTTCATATATTTTTTAGAGAAAACTATTTTCCTAAAGTGACATTCCTTCATATGTATTTTGGAATACAAAGCCATGGGAAATAGTGGTCACATATTTAAAAGTAGTTATTGGAAGGTGAAAGGTAAGTGATTCAAATTTAACTTCTATAGGATATAATTTTTGAGTTTTTTTAATGAAAACATCTGGAAGAGGCCTTTCCTAAGAAGGAAGACTTGAACCACAGCAATCTGTTTCTGCTCTGGGAGGCTGCCACCGTACTGATTTTTATCTTCTTCCGCTGAGTCCAAACCCAGCTGGGAGCTGGGAGGCTGGGCGGTCCATTGAGAAGTATTATAGATGGGAGCAAATTTCAGGTCTGCTTCTAATTAAGTGCAGGTCTGCATAATCAACTAGGCCTTCTAAACAGCAGTTTTCCCACCTGTAAAATGGGATTGGAAGTGCCTGGTCTACCTAATTTATAGGATTCTCTGGAAGATCAAAATGAGGTTGGTAAGGACTGTCGACACTACACAAATGCAGTGTTGTCATCATTGCCTGTTCCCTAAAAGATATTTCTAAACCATTCCCGCCGAAACAGAAGAACAATCTTCAAGTGGTTGTGTTGCTGTTGGGTTTTCTCTGTGCCATCAATTGAATGGCTCTTTTAAGAATTCTCCAGGCAAAGCTGCCTTTAAGCAGTCTAGAAAGAAAATTGCCTTTGCTTATCTTACAAAGTTCTAGTGTTACAGATGCCTGCCCCTTAGAAGTTTCCAGATGGTCCTGAGGTTTCGATTTCCCATGAAGCTTCTAGACTAATATATCCCCTCTAGATTTGAGGTTATGATTGTCCAATCCTGAAGTGGAAACCCCCATTGGCATCTTTCCCAAAGTAAAATTCAAGGAGACCAATGCCAGGATTAGCTTTGGGAGTATCAAACCGGGAAGCTCTCTGAAACATGGAGTTTGATCTGTGGCTTCTTTCAGAGGGATGAGTTAGATTACCATGTTCTCTCTACGGACCCAACCTGGGCTATGGTTAGAAAGGAGCCTGACTCCCAGGAAGCCAGTTGCCTTCTTACTGACACTGAGGCTGCCTTGGCTTCTGTTGTTGGCTGCTAGATCCCCAGCCTTGAGCTGAAGTGGAGAATGTTCTCTGACCAGGGCCTCCCCAATTCAGACACCCCTTGAATGGCTCTAAGTGCAAGCTCAGATACTTAAAAGGTGAGTAAAGAGAGGACAGGCAGGGCACAGACAGCTACTCCAGAGTTGTTGGAGAAGTCCACAGCATTGGGCCCCAGCTTTGCATCTGAGGAGTACTTGGAATACAGGAACAGAGGGCAGTGGGAATGTTTGCCAAGAAAAATAATATTAACCATACATTTATTCAACATTTCATGTGTGCCAGGAACTTTAAATACAGCATCTCATTGAACCTTCGTAACAGTTAATTCTACTAGGTAGGTGTTTTGGTACCTCTTTTACAAACAAGTAAACTGACACACAAAGTCCCATTTACACAAAATACTTATTGAGCACCTATTACTTTTCAGGCATGGAAAATACAGCAACAAATAAGGCCCATTATTGTTGAAGAACTAATGGCCAACAGGTCAAATTTAACTTGCCCAGTACATTGTCATTGACAGGATTCAGGAGCCTGAATTTAAATGTAGATCTGTTCCCCTCAAAGTCTTCCTCCCTGGCTTCAAGGCCACCATGGCCTTAAGTCATTCATTTGTTCATTCATCCAATGAACGGTAAAGTATTAAGCACCTACTATGTGCTCGGCACCATGCCAGGAATAGAGTGGACAAAATGATGAGTCAAATGAGGCAGAGCAGGTTCCTTTCTTCTTGGAGCTTCAACCCTGTCCTGCTGTCAAGGGGACTCCTCACCCCAAGGGAGATCAGCTGTCTCCCCCACCCCCCACTTCTCCCAAGGAGCTAAAGCCCTACCACCCTCCAAGTCTTTAGTTCATTGCAGTTATGACAGGCATCACAATGAGGACATTCCTAGCTGATTTTTCTTTTCCATTTATGGACAAAAATATTTTCTTTGTTAGAGAAAATGCCGATTCTGGACAGATGAGATCATTTATAAATAAGAGGACTATAAGTAAATAAATAAATTAGAAGGAAGAGATTTCCTGTGTTTTCCAAAGCCAGTACCCCTCGAGGTCCAGCCACCGGTTCTCCATGACCCAGATCTTCAAGGACTAGAGGTAGGAAAAGGGCTGGCTTTGTCCTACGGCTGCGTCAGAGCCTCGGCAGGACCTGCACCCTTCGCCGTGCCGTCAGCGGCTCACGCGTTCCTCCGCTGGAATCGTATTTCTCTGACCGCGTGAACAGGACCCTGTGTGGCGAGTGCATCTGTCTGATTAGCGTGTGACTGAGTGACTGACGCACGGATCGCAGGCGCAGGCAGGAAGCCCGGCTCTCTGCGCGAACGACCGGTTCCCTGCTGCAATCAAAGGGGCTCACAGCCCCCCAGCTCCATCTGTTGACTATTTCAGGCAACTGTCCTCTCCTTTCCAAGAGCCGTCTTTTGCGACCCAGAGGCCCCAATTCTTTTTTTTCCCATTTTCCTTTAGCTTTCTGACTTCAGGATTAATTTTAGGACTAAATTATGTATGACTAACCTTTGCATTGTGCAAAGGTGTAATTTCTTACTTGTCCTTAGTGTTCAGAAAGGAAACTATTGATGCCGTTATTTCTTATTCCTATCGAAGAGGTTCAGGCTTCTGATAGGAAAACTGCAGTCACCTCTTCTGGGTGCTTCTTATAGGGTCTGGGGTCCTATCTCCTGGTTTTACCCACCTTTCTGGTGTCCCAGCGAAGCGCGTGCACACCTGCCCTCCCATGCCCACTATGGCTAGATGTTGTCTCATTTTCTGGGGTTCCCCTCAGGATGTCTCACCACGGCGCTGAAATATTCTCTGTTTTGTTTACCTAGCCCTTTCCTGTGATTTTCTCAATTCTCTGCACATCACATCTCAAGCCAATTAGGTATTTTGATGTACAGATGAGTGGATATCTACCCACCTTCGGCACAGCTATTCCGCAAGGGACAGGCATCAGTGATGAAGATGAAAGTTTTCTTGAACTGCTTTCAGGTCGAATTTTGCCTTGATAGACTGGGTTGCCAGATTTAGGCTTGATAACATAAGGAAAAATTCTTAGCCTGTGTCCTGGCACAAAACCAAATTTAATAAATGTTTCTTTCCTTCCTTGCTTCCTCCCTTGGAAGAAGTGGTTCCGTCTGACCATCTTAGAGAGTGTCCATTCTTAGATGTGGGAGCCCGTACCCAAAATTAGAGGCATCAGAGCTCTGCTCAGAGACATTTCCACCTTTCCAAAAACCGTTCCGACGAGCCAACATGGCAGAATTTGTGAGATAATAGAATCTTGGAGCTAAAACGGCCCTTAGAGATAATCCCTGCTGACACTGAAGCAATTGGACAAGCTTTAAATAGATTAGTAAATTTAAAAATAAGCAGACAAAAAGATGATGGTCATTGCTGGAAGATCTCATCTTGGCTTCTTCTTGAGCTCTGTCTCCAGTAAGCTAACTGTCGTGGCTCATTATGCTACTTCTCCCAAGAAATGATCTGCTTCCCTTGGGTTCTTCTGCTTTGACATATGTGTTGCTTTAAAAACACAGCCGCTGACTTAGGTTGATCCTTAAAGAGACACTGAAGGTCCCTTATGAGATGTTATAGCTTTTCAATTAGGACAACTTCCTCCAGAAGTGACAGGGCATCTGAATCGGGGTGTCCCAGGAGGAAGTGGCTTGGCCTGGGGCAGAGAGCACGGGCTTTGGAGTCAGACACACCTGGAATTGAGCTCAGAGTCTGGCCTTTTCTGGTTGTGGGACATGGTGTCAGAAAAGTCAGCAACTGATTCCTCGGACGCTCGCCATCCTCATCTGCAAGGTAAGAAAATGAGGACCTATCAGTGGAGATTGCTGGGAAAGTTAAAGGACCGTATGTATACAACACGCCTGGCACATAATACGCACCGAGTACCACCGGTTTATATTCCTTGTTGCACATTCGAACATCACTGTATCAAACAGGATCAAAAGACGTGTTATCGATGACCCATTATGTCACTGAGAATGGGAAGGACTCAGCAGGAGGCTTTGCTAACAACATTTAAGCTGTATTCTTTTTCACGACGGTCCACATCCATTGGCAGAAATGGATTTCCTATGATAACGGAGGCAAAAGAATGGCACTTTCACATCGTCTTACGTGATTGCATCCCACTTCCGCTGTGTAACTGGATATGCCTGGCCTTGCTCTGTACTACGTCTGTACGATATTTTCTCTTGTAATTTGCCATCATTTTCTGAGTACCTATCATCTATTTAATTAGGTGCTTGACATAGATTTTTCTCATTTAACTCTCCCAATGATCCTATAAAGGGACTGTCATTATTCCAGTATCATAAATGAAGCGCAGTGAAATTAGGTGGCTTCCCTGAGATGACATAGGCTTGCCTGACACTCAGCCCTCCAGATTTTGGAGGCTGTGTGTGTGTGTGGACCCCTGAAATGTGGCTTTTTATGTGCGAGCGTGTCCTTTGAGTTCTTTTCCCCATGATGAAGGTGACCGGTACTCAACAGATATTTTTTGGATAAATGAATCTTCCCTTTCTGATCAGACCTCACTTTTAATCAGCAATGTGTCTTTGTGTTACAGCTAGCAAGTTCCATGGCAATGGATTTTCCTCCTCTGGGCAAAGATACTACTTTCATTTTTGCTGAGCTAACCATGTAGGTTGAAGGGAAGCATCATGCATATTCTTTTGTATCTTACATGCTTTGCATGGTCTGACCCTTGTCTACCCCTCCAGCCTCCGTGGTCACTACTCTCCCCTAGGTTCCCTTTTTCTGGTTCTTGACAACACCAAGCTTCTCCAGGCTTGGGGTTTTCACATGCTGCTCTGTCTGCCTGAAAGTCCCTTCCTAAAGCATTGAATTCTACCTACCCTTCAAATCTTAGCTTAAATAGAACTTTCTCCAGAAGACTTCCTTGGCCTTCTGTTTTGGTTACCTGTTGTTGCATAACAACCTCCTCAAAGTATGGTGACTTAGAACAACCATCATTCATCTGCTCACAAATCTATGATGGAGTTGGGCTTAGTAGGGAAGCTCATTTCTGCGCTGAGTGGCATTGGCTGGACTCATCTGCCTGAGGCTGGAGGATCCAAGATGGCGTCACTCACATGCTGGCACTTCAGCTGGGACGGCCACTCTCTCCCCACAAGATTTCTCCAGCCGGACTTCTTTACACAGTGTTTGGCTTCCAAGAGGGTGAAAACAAAAGCTGCATGGAAGGACTATGCCTGGAAGTCCCCTGGTGTCCCTTCTGCTCCATTCTACCAATCAAAGCAAATCTCAGGGCCAGCCCAGATCAAGAGGAGGGAAAATAGACTCCATCTCTTGGAGTGGCAAGTGCTTAGAGGGTTAGGAGGAAAAGCTGGTGGCCATCTTTACAGCATCTCTACACACTCCCAAACTAGATTAGCTCTATTATATATAGCATCCCCTTCTCTATACAACTAAGAGCGCCTGTACTCATTCGCTGTCTGTCTACATTCTCCCATCACCACCCACACTGTAAAATCTATTAGAACAGGAATCCTGTCTGCCATCTTCATTGCTAGTTGTAAATACAGAGTGAATGAATGAATGAGTAGATGAGCATATGACAGTCCAGGCACACAGTACAAAGCAAGTATTGCGCATGTAATACGTGTAGCTTTGTTTTCTCGGTGATCATAAGCCTCACGTGTAAAGTCATGCGGCACTTCCTCTCTTCTGGAAATACTGACAGGCATCTCATGAGGATTAAAATTTGACTATTATTAAAGGCACAGAAAAGCTTAGCCTTGGAAAATTCTGACTTCTCCAGGAAGTAAAGGCAATGATCACGTTGTCAACAATCTTTCTTAAAGTTATTATAACATGACTTGTTTTTTGGTGCCTAGAAAGCTGTTACTGTGATACTAGAATATCTTGCCTCGTTGACGTTGATGTCTAGAAGTAGCTGTTTTGGAAACACGTTGGAAAATCCCTTCCCCCGTCCCCATCTGCCTTTTTTATTTTCTTAATATTAATGAAAACCAGAGGGGATTTCAAGAGAACAGCAAAACCAAACATGGTTATGCAGCATTCACGGGAATTTGTTTTAGAAACTCACATTTCAAATGCTAAATTAACTGCAGGCTTATGAGAGAGAGAGAGAAACTTCTTAGAACTAGGGGGGAAAAAACCAGGGAAATCGATCAATGTGCATTTCTTTTGATGTTCCTTTGCATGAAAACAGAACAGGATGTGAGGCGCAGGGGAATTGGGACTTTTTCAGCCAGAGCAGGGCTTGAAAAATCTGGTTTTGACCTATGAGTCATTTGATGCACAGATGCCAAATCCGGGGCCTTTGCTGCTTGCTGTGCATCTCCTTGGCCTTGCTCGGCCTGAGCAGCTGAGCCGGGCCAAGGCGGATGACAAGCAGAAATTGGCTTATCAGCCGCCCTTACGTTGTGCTTTCTGTGCTCCTCTCTAAACTAATTGTGCTTAGGTGCTGGACGCGTTTGCAAACATTTCTAAGAGTAAATGAGCGCCTGTTGGCAATAATTGTTCATTGCGATTTTTTAAAAACAGCTTAGTGAGGAAGAATGCCAAGTTGCTTCAAATGCCTGTTAAAAAAATATATATACAGGGGCGCCTGGGTGGCTCAGCGGTTAAGCGTCTGCCTTCAGCTCAGGGCGTGATCCCGGCGTTATGGGATCGAGCCCCACGTCAGGTCTCCTCCGCTATGAGCCTGCTTCTTCCTCTCCCACTCCCCCTGCTTGTGTTCCCTCTCTAGCTGGCTGTCTCTATCCCGTCGAATAAATAAATAAAAAATCTTTAAAAAAATATATATATATATACATATACATGTGTACATATGTTTGTGTATATACATGTATGTGAGTGCATGAGTACGTACGTGTAACTTTTTCAGCAGATTGCAAAGACAGAAACAGAAGCAGGCGGGCAAACATGGTCTCTTAGCCTCACGGCTCAAACACAGGATCTCAGAGCTGAGACTGGCATGTTTTCATGTGGATTTCTAGGCCTGTGGTCAGTATTTATTTCTTTATAAATACATAGAAACAAAGCAACCAAGCAACCATCGTGAAAGAAAGGCAACCAGCTCTGAAAAGCAGAATAATGACTTTCATTTCATTTTTCTTTTTTTGCTACTTAGAAAATGTTTTCCACTCTCTGCCCATCAACTAACCCCACACCCATTCCCCAATAAAAACAAAGTCATGTCCGGGTTTTTTCATCACCAAACAGGGGGAAATTTCTTAAGCCTTAACATAATAATTATCAGAGGCAAATGCCTTTACAAAATTCCATCAGATAGCCCCCTAAGCGGGTGGATCTTTCCAACAAAAACAGAAATCACGGAATGCAGGAGTTTTCACTGGCCTCAGGCAGCGGCTGGCTCAGCCCGGGCTGCTGCCACTGCCACATGGTTGCCTAGCAACCTGCCACCAATCAGCCCCACTCCTCAGGCTCCTTTCCTTACGCTGGCGGCGCAGATTTTTCTTTTCTGTATTTGTTTACTCTGCCATAGCAGCTGCTGAACAACGCGATACCTGCAACAGTGGCTTAGCAGGTGTTCAGGACAGGGGGCCCCTGGCTGAGTCAGTCGGTAGAGCATGCAACTCTTGATCTCAAGGTCATGAGTTCCAGCCCGTGGTGGGTGTAGAGCCTACTAAAAATAAATAAATAAATAAAGTTGTTCAGGATAATATCATGGCAGTCCTTGAATGCCAAGCTGCGGAGTGTCTCCCTCCCTTGGGAAGTGGGAGGGAGCCCCCTGTTATTCAGAAGCACAGCAGCGTTCGGTGCCTGCTCCTGCTTAGGGGGTTCCAGGTAACAGAGCACAGTGATGCCCGCGGGAATGGAAAGGAGGGTGCCCGGGACAGCCATGTGGCTGCAGCAGAGCAGGGTCAGGTGGCACAAGAACACGCAATAGGGCACAGGATTTTGAACCTGAGTTTGCCTGCACCGCAAAGCTAGTGTTCTTTTCTTTATACCATTTTGTCTCCTGCCGAGTCCTGCGATGTGGCACGCAAGAGAAGAGGCAAAAAACCAGACACGTTTGGATCTCTGCATATTGTCCATAATCATCTAGTGAAGCCATCTGTGACATTTGTTAATGCCCAATGCCATAGAAAACAGGAGAGATGCTCATTTTACAAATGTTCTCCATTCTTCTCCAGATGGCAACTCTTCTGCCTGCTCCAGCTTTACAAGCAAAGCACCTACTTTCAGCTTGAAAAGAATCAATGGACAGGCTATTTGCGGCCTGCCACTTAAAGTGAAAGGTAGAGAACTCTGCACTTTGAGGCACAAATCCTCTCTAAGGATCAGGGGAAGAAATGGGGAGAGGTGCTCTGAATGGCAGGCAGCCACCCTCTGACTCCTAAAGAACAAGAGCCGACTCAGAAATTGAAGGAGATGTGGCTGGAGATGTGGCCATTGCGTAAGCTCACGAAACCTTCTCTCTAGAACATTCTGATTAGCACGCCTTGGCTCCAGCAACAGACAACCTCTGAGCCTGTTTATTCCACTTTTCCGATTCACAGAAGACAGACGCTGCTTGCCATAGCACAAGTCAAGGCACTGTTCCTAAGTGAGCCTCCCACGGAGGGGCCCGGGGTCACGCAGGTCAGCGAAGACCACGGGCTTTAGAAGAGAGACAGTAGTGGCGAGTCAAGCCATCATCCCTAGAGAGGTCCACTGCAGCGTGCTGGTGGGCTCCGGAGGTGGTGACAAGATACTGCAGGCAGGGCCCCGGAGAACCAAGATCACGGCGGTATTTGTGGCAAACGTGAGACATGACCCGGGGGACCCAGAGGGAATGAAGCATGGGAGAGCTAGTGTGGTGACGGTGAAGAGTAACAGTTCTCACTCGGCCTGCCTGTGCGCAGCCCCCCGAAGCTCTACTGGTGTTCACCTGCCGAGTCCTCACCTTACTGCGCCGTCCAGGTGAGCACGCCCAGGATGGAAAGCCGAGGCAACTTCCCCAAGGTACACGCAGGGGAGAGCGGCCTCTTGGCTTTGAACCCAAACACTTCAACTCCAGAGGCCTTGTGCCTCACCAGTGTTTCAGTCAGCAAATGGGGCGATGACACGCGAGCTCTTGCTCAGACAGGGGCTCCCTATGCAGCTGCAGGCTGTGGTCGGCCTGTTGGGGGCGTTTGGTTTGCGTTTGGTTGTTGTTTCAGATCAGCCTACTCACCACTAGACAAAATGTATCCAAGGAGTAGTCTAATCCTTAGACTTACTTAGAAAGACTCCACGTGTGTCCTTACATAGGAATCTGTCCACATCCCTGTGGCTACGACAGCCTCTCTATTGCAGCCCCATAACGGTAACCCCAATCATGTCCCCTAACATGCGGTCCGTCCCAAGTACCGATACTAAACTGTGCCATCCAGGCGCGGGGCTGGTCCCAAGGGTGCCACGTCTGGACGTGAGTATTCACATAATCACCCTGTCCTTTCTAGAGGATGGCATGGTATACACCTGTTCGTGTTTCCTGGTTACCTAGAAGTTGCCACTACTGTTACTTTGAGCTCTTCCTGTGGCACTCTTTTTCTTGAACTAGACCTTAAGCTGTGTTCATATACATCCTCTAGGGGCGTTCCTAAGCCAACAGCTATGGATTTTTATCCACGCATGCAGAATCAGGAAGGGGGCTGAGGGGTGCAAGGCAACAGCTTGTGCAGATAGACTTTTTATCAGACCGACCGCCAGAGGGCGCTCTACAGGAACGGCTTCAGGGAAGGGAGCAATTTGCGCATTCCCAGCCCCCAGGGGAGTAAAAAAATAAGGTCTTTAGCCAGGAAGGAATATGGTCTGAGGCTACATTTCTGTCATGAAGAAGATTAGCCATCTACTTCCTGCCTGTTTGGCTAATTATATTTTCTCAGCTCCCCTTAATTACACAGACCAGATGCTTTATGACTAGAAATAAACACAAAAAGAGAAAGAGCATCAAAGATAAATCGTCTACCACGAAGAGTCATAAATTGAAAGAAACTAACAAATTAAGTAGTCTAGTCACTGCCACACTTCACTTACCACAGTCCATCTTCTCAATTCAATTAGTTTTAGTGCTGAGTGTAATGGTAAGCATTTTTAAAAATTGGGGCCAGTCTTTGGTTGTTTTCTTTTCTTTTCTTTATTCTTTTTTGAATAAGCAGCAAAGTAAAACATCAATGCTAATTTCCAAATCCTTTAATGGAAAATTCACCAACTAGAGAATGTGGTACAGAAAGCCTTTGGTAGGGCTCATTTTTTAAAATTAATTTTTAGCTCTCCAAGTAACACACAAATACATTGTTCTTGTTAAAAAGAGAAATTACAGGTACAGTTTGAGGCCCCTTTGAACAACACCACAGTCCTCCTAACCCCCTCCATCTTCCCAGAGATAGTCATGATTTCCTATTAGTGTGTTTTCTTCTAGACTTTTCTTCAATTATTTAGGTGGGTGATGATAATCCAGCAGAAGGGCACATTTCTCTTACACCCGTCTGGACATCCAGGCTTATGTCAGGCCTTACGAGACACTGTAAAGACCATTGGACTTGTATTTGGTAGGCCTACATTTGAATCTCAACTCTGTTCTGGTATGCGACTGACTTTGGACAAGCCATGTAGGCGCTCTGCACGTGGGGTTAGCAAACCTCCTTTGGACATTTGTTCATTTATTTATTCTGCAAATATTTACTGAATTCCTTCTGAGTTCTAGGCACCTGGGCAAAGCTCTAGTCTAAGGTGGCTTGCAAAGAAGTGAACAGACAATTGCAACACAGTATGATAAGGAGCATGTCGCAGAAGTACCAGGTGCTCTGGGATCGTAGCACTCGGGAGTCAGGGATGGCTTCCTGGAGGAGGCAACACGATGCTGCAGTCTGAGTGATTAGAAGGAATTCATCGGGCAAATAGGAGTTTGGAAATAGGTAAATGTGTGGGTTGTTTGGGGAGATAGAAGCAGTTTTCAAGGCAGAGAAAATGTTATGTCCAAAGGTTCATTGGCTGAAACGAATAAAATATATTTTTGTTGGCTTTTTTTTTAAGTTCAAAAAAGTGAAAGTATGGTTGAACAGAAATTTTGAGGGGCGTGTAACTAGAGATGAGGTGGGAGAGCTTGGCAAGAACCATCATATACCGTGCGAAGGGGTGGGACTGGATCCCATGGGCAACGGGGAGCCACTCATCTAGCCAGGCACATGCTGTGTTCGGATTTGCCCTGGACACGGTTAAGTGCTAAAATATTAGCTGTTGTTTACACACTATATTCCTTCAGGCGACACAGCCTCCCCCGCCATCAACAGTGATTGCTATCTAAGAACCAACTTCAGAAGAGAAGGCTGGCTGTGGCGGGCAATGTGACAGCTGCCAGCAGTCATTAAAATCAAGGCTCCTTCACCCAAACCCTCCATCCCAGTCATACCTGTGTAGTTCAACTGTGACTTTTATCTTTTTTCTTCCCTATGACCAGAAAGCTAAGAAACGAGGTCAGGAGAAAAGACCGAGAAATCCACCCAGGAGCACAAAATCCAGAAACTCTGGGCTCCAGGTCATCCCTGGTTCTGTCCCGTCACGTGCCTTTCTGCTGTTCAGGGAGACCCCTGGCCGTCACGTGAGTGGGGACGTCAGGGGAGAGAGGCCAGGCTCTGTGAAGCTTGCGCAGGATGGCCAGAGCCTGGCTGCTCTCAGGGTCTGTTTCAGCACAGGAACAGGAAGTGAGAGGGGAAGAAAGGACTCTAGTCTTTGCTGTGTGTTCTTGAGGAGCCTACTCCGAATTTTTCATTAGCCTTTCCACATCTTACATCTTCATTATTAAAGTGAGGGAGTATGGGATGGCGTGAAGAAGACACCATCATTTTTTCTAGCTCCAACATTCGGTGACTCCGGCATTTGCTGAACTGGCCCCCTAACAGCTCCGTAGGAGCCAGTGTCCCTTTGATTCCCTCTGGGAAACTGCTGCCCCTGTAGGGTGTTGGACAGTGTGCCGCGCCAGTCCCAGCCCAATGTCTACCTGGGGATGGAGCCCCATGAGCAACCAGTGGGAAGCCCGAGATAAAGTGAAAAGACACCTTCTGAAATAGTAATCGAGGCACTCTTTTTCTCATTTCTCAAATCAGAACAGACTTACCGTGCTAGGGAAGAGAAGACCCCGAAGAACCCCTGTGAGAACAGTTCCATTCTTGACTTTGAGTTCCAAGTGTCTAGGCTTCAATTACAAGAACAAAGCAATAGGGGTGGGAGTTGGGGTAGATGTCTTTGGATTCCAAAAGCCTAGCTTTAAATATCTGGTGCCAAACCCAGAGGACTCAGAGCCTGGAACAGGGGTTAAGCAAACTTCGTCTGTAAAGGGCCAAATAGTGCTTATCTTGACTAGTCACCCCGCCGAGGTAGTCCGCAGCTCACAGACAGGAAGTAAGCAAATGGGTGTGGTCGTGTTCCAATACTTCATTTACATAACAGGCTGTCACCAGATTGGCCGCACAAACCATGGTTTGCCAACCCTGCCCTAGACTGTATTTGGGAAACCAGAGACCAGGGGAAGAATAAGATCCTTTTGTGGTCTGGAAAGAAAGTCTTAGGAGGGACTGGAAAAGGAAAGCAAGACAATTTAAATGCTAGCCTTGCGTCCATCTCTCTTGCCCTTGCCTCCATGTTGAATCTGTGTGGAAGAGGGACTTAGTAATAATCCTGGATCGCCTTGGAGATTTGGGAACAGAGGGTCTTGTGCCCAGAACAATCCACTTAACTGTAGGGGGAAACAGTCCCCCCAAATATCCCGCATCAACATAGGAGGGCCACGAGAAAGGAGAAAAGGCAGTGTGGTTGGTTTAGCCGAGAAGGTCTGAGCCAACCCTCTCACATCTCCAGGTCGTCTTTGGCTCCCACAGGGCAAAGAGGAAATCTGAGCTTTCCACGTACCCCAGCAAGGCGTGGAAGATGGCTCTGGAGAGTCCTGGGCGGGTCCCCAGGGCGGTGAAGAACAAGGCGAGCAGACCCCATGGCAGAGCCAGGCAGCAGACGGCACAGAGGGAAATCGCCCTCGGTGGGAGCCAAGTGGATACCTGGTCGGTGGAGGAAGCCCACCCAGTTCCCAGAGCAGTCCCTAAGACTGGCCTCGCCAAAAGAGCAGACAGGTGACATAATCTGGGGTGCCCAGGGAGGACCAGCGCCACCTCCCTAGCCCCGTCGGTGAGTTTAGTTGGAGGGGCTGTGGCTGCTTCAGAGCAGACGTTGACGTGGCGGGGGCAGAGGTGGCCCAGTCCTGAGTGATGGGCCCAGGGCCTCTAACAGATTCTTTCCCAGCTGCTGCTGCTGCTTCTCCGGGGAAGGCATCATCCGGCATCTGACACAGCACTTGCGTGTAGCAGTTCAGATCCATTAATTAGTTGATGAATACCTCTACCATTTCCTCTTGGTTCACTTACTTGCTTATCCCGTCATTGCCCCATAACAATGACCAGGCTGCACTGTAATTATTTGTGGAGCTGTTTGTCTCCCTGATGAACTCAAGAGAGAGGACCGTGTCTTTCTGATTTATATAGCTTCAGATTTACGTAAATAGATAAACTGTAAAACTAATGTCCGAGCTGGAGCACAGGGAGGTGGCGTGGCTGGTGCAGGGCTGGCCGGGGTGGTGGGGTGGGGGGGGGTCTTCTGCCCATCCCGTGGTGCTATATTCTCCAGCATGCTGTCACACCCATGTTGAACACCCGGACCATCATCTGAACCCTGGCGGATGTCTTCTTAGATAGAATAGTATCACCCTGTAAGGTATTTTTGTGTTTTCACTCTACCCCAGTTGATTTCCACACAGGGACTCTCAGAATGTGGGCTGGTGACTAACATGGAACTTGGCACAGAAAGCACACAACGGACACGAGCTGGTTGGGGGTAAATAACCAGCCCCAATGCCAGGAAGAGAGAGTGACTCTTTCCTGCTCAAAGAACAGGCGACAAACTCTGAAAAAGGCGGGGCGGGTTTCCCATCACAGTGAGATGCCACTGGTAAATAAAGAACACACACCAAAAACAAGAAGCAGCAGCAAAGAGGGTGTGGAAAAAAGACAAGACCTCAACCTTCACCAAAAGCGATGACAACTTTTGTTGAGAGGGTAACATGGACCTGTCTCCAGCATCTGAAAACAGTTTCCACCAACTATCCTAGTGGGCAGTGGAACTAGACGGTAAATTAAATTGATGGCTCACCTGTATTCCCTTTCTCCTGCTGCCGTACCGAATTACCACACACTTCATGGCCTAAAGCAGCACACATTTCTTATCTCGCAGTCTGGAAGTCAGAAGTGGAGGTGTTGGCAGGGTTGCATTTCTTCTGGAGGCTCCGGGGGAGAATCCATTTCATGCCTTTTCCCTGCTTCTTGAGGCCTCCTGCATTCTTTGTCTTGTGTCCCCTTTCTTGAATTACCCTAACTTCTGTTCCTGTCATCATGGCTCTTTCTCTCCCTCTGACCCTCCTGCCTTCCTCTTATAAAGAACTTTGGGCATTACTTTGGGACCACCCAAATAATCTAGACTAATCTCCCTATCTCAACATCATTAACTTAATTACAACAGCGAGTCCCTTTTGCCATTATGGTAACATATTCACAGGTTCCAGAGATTAGGACAAGGATGTTGGCGGGGGGAGGGGGGTGTAGTTATTTAGTCTACAATACCATCCATGGCATGATGCCAAAACCAGAGCAAGCCTGCCACAGGAAAAGTTCCCTTGATCTGCCTGACCCTGGATGAGAAACTCAAGGTCTGGTACTGACCCCCAAAAATGGGCAGCTAGAGTGCTTTTCATCCTTTCCCCTCTCCTTGTCCCACCTTGTTCTACATTTGCTCAGAGACTGTCAGAACACAATTAGAAAAGAAGTGAGACTGGGACTGGGAGACTGGGAGGGGCACAGCCCATGCCAGGGAATGTGTTTCCTACAGGTGAAGTGCTGTGGGCCGGGAGGCTGACCAGAGAGCCCTAGGAGAAGTGCATTCTGGGAGCTGTAGACTGGCATGTCCCAGCTCTGTCGAAATGTCTGAGAGCCAAGTAGTGGAGAGGGGGACGCCACCTGCCTGCAGCCAGGAGAACTGCTTGGGATTAATGACAGCTAGACGGAGACCTGGGCACATCCCCCTGTCGTCCATCTAAGGAGCTGAAAAGGGGCTTTGGTCTCTCCTTCCTTGGTCTGGGAGATCATATATACCATTCAGAGAGATCTTTTTGTATCTGAACCACAAGTCAGAGCTAAATTCAAGTTCTTTTTTTTTTTTTAAGATTTTATTTATTTATTTGACAGAGAGAGACAGCCAGCGAGAGAGGGAACACAAGCAGGGGGAGTGGGAGAGGAAGAAGCAGGCTCACAGCGGAGAAGCCTGATGTGGGGCTCGATCCCAGAACGCTAGGATCACGCCCTGAGCCGAAGGCAGAAATTTAACGACTGCGCCACCCAGGCGCCCCTAAATTCAAGTTCTATCCTTTGGCCTTGTTAGGTCCAAGCAAAACAAGGACTAAAGATGACCACTTCTGGTATGAAAGCTAAGGTAAGTAGGACCAATCTACCCACTGAGGACAAGTCAAAGAACTGGATAACTTAAAAAAAAAAAAACAAGCATCAAAGAACAACAAGGTAGGAATTTCTGGGTTCAAATCTAGGCGAGGATAAGAACCCAGAGAGGTAAGCCCAGCACTCAAAGCTGCCTTCGTCCTGAGCGGATTTCCTGATCCAAAAAAAGCAGTTGAAAACCAAGCTGGTGGATTTCCAGGCTCAAGAAGACAAAAATCAAAATATAGAACCCACCAAAAATATGTATTATGTTAAAACATCTTTTCTTTAAGCTGAAACCCCAAAGGGCCAGAGCCTCAGAATAAAGTGAACTGGAAGAAAACCTTGCAGGGACCCATAGCCTAGTGTTACCATGCCCAGGGGGCTCAGGAAAACTCAAGACTTGAGCTTAGTTGAATGGAGTCCTGGACTAGTAATACCACAGGCCCCCAACAAAAATAAATGAAAATGCTCCCAGGATGGATATGTCCTCATCCTAGGGGTCCTCATTATTACTGCAGTGTTCCAAACACAATGATCAGCACATAGTGAAAGATAACCAGACATACTCAGAAACCAGAAACTGTAAGTTAAGAAGGGCAGAAAGATCAGACAACAGAAATAGACACAGAAAGACCTAACAATTATCATATGCAAACTATGGAACAGCTATACTTAATACATTTATAGAAATAAAATACGGGCATAAAAGTTTTAGTAGGGACCTGGAAATTACATTAAAAAAGTAATAGTGGCAGGGCGCTGGGGTGGCTCTGTCGGTTAAGTGTCTGGCTCTTGATTTCGGCACAGGTCATGATCTCAGGGTCGTGAGACTGAGCCCCACATCGGGCTCCGTGCTCCACAGGGAGTCTGCTTGAGATTCTCTCTCTCCCTCTGCCCCTTTCCTTGCTCATGGCTCTCTCTCTCTCAAATAGATAAATCTTTAAAAAAAGAAAAAAGAAAAGGTAATAGGGCAGAACTGAAAAAGAACCAGATAAAACTTCTGTAATTAAAAAATGCAATAAGCAACGTGAGTAGCTCAATAGAAAGATTTAATAGTAAATTATACGTGGCCAAAGAGAGAATTGGCAAACGGGAAAATGGGAGGGAAGAAACCATGAGAATGCAGCACAGAGAAACAAAGACGGAAAATAGGAAAAAGAATAAGAGATCTGAGGAGCCAGTGGGGAGGTCTCACAGGTTTTTTGAAGTTCCACAAGAGAAGAAGGGAAAGCATGGGGCAGAAGCAATATCTGAAGAAATAATTGGGATAGGGCTGGCATTGGGATCTCTGAATATTCCATCAGTTAAGTTCCCAAAGCACTCAGGAGTTGGGGGCCTGCTTGCCCCAGAGTGCAATGACGTCCTCTAGGGGGCGGTGTTGTCTACTGTCAAAACACGGGTCTGAGCTGTTCAGATGGGAAAAACCCCAACAGCTCAGCACCGATGGGAAAGGAGGCAATTAGCTTACCCGAGAGGGCATGAGTTTTCTTACCTGGTTAAGTTGCACGTGCAGAGACTGGAAGGCGAAGAGAGGGAAAGGGACAGGGACGTTCCTAAGGGAATTCCTAAGGGAATGACTCTTAGAAATGCAAATGAGTTCCCATCTGGGGTATAGGGGTGCATGATGAGATGATAGAGAAGACCCCAAAGGGATAGGTGGGACGGGAAAGGAAGAAGCTCATGGGCCATAAGGACATTCAAGTCCATTCTGTGGGCTGTGGATGGTATTAAAGGGTTCTAAGAGGGAAGCGGCATGATCAGACTCACAGGAGAGGAGAACGACGCTGGGCAGGGTACGGAGAATTGACTGGAGCAGGGAGAGCGTTGGCTGTCCTAAGTCATCCCGATGAGAGCCAAGGCTGACCTGCTTAGGTAAGGGCATTGAAGAAATGGCAATACGTGATCTTGGTGAGGGGCAGCAAGTAGGCATCCTCACCTGCCGCTGCTGAGATAGTTAACTGATGCAACTTTAGCGAAAGCAGTTTAGGAAAATGCAATAAAGGCTTAAAAATGAATGTAACATTTGACCCAATAATTCCACTTCTAGGGTTTACTTAAATAATTTAAAATGTGCAGTTGATCTCAATTATAAGAGGAAAAGAACCGGGGCGCCTGGGTGGCACAGCGGTTAAGCGTCTGCCTTCGGCTCAGGGCGTGATCTGGTGTTATGTGATCAAGCCCCACATCAGGCTCCTCTGCTATGAGCCTGCTTCTTCCTCTCCCACTCCCCCTGCTTGTGTTCCCTCTCTCACTGGCTGTCTCTCTCTCTGTCGAATAAATAAATAAAATCTTTAAAAAAAAAAAAAAAAGGAAAAGAACCTACATACCCCACATTGGGGAATCAATCAAATATATGTACATAAATAATATTTATAGGTATTAAAAATCATATTGTAAAAGATTCATTCTCCTCTTGATGCTTTTATATTTTAATTTTTTCTATACTTAACATGGATCACTTTTGTAATTAGGCACAAATCAATGAAAAATGTCTAGAGTTTATGAACACATTACAAGGAATGTTTCCAAAGATCACAAGGAATAAGTTCCAAAAATAGTAGTGAGGCAAGGCATATGCTTTGGCCTCTCCATCATAAAAATTGAAAGTAATACCGTAGGTATAAGTGGCTCCACCCAGGAGAAATGCAAGTAATACCACATTTTATTCATTTCTCAAATTAATCAGCACCAGTTTGAGTCCCCATCTTCCAGGCTGGTGGAAAGTCATGGCCTTCTCCTTACCTACCATGGGCCCCTTCAATCATCCGAGGACTTCGTTGTAGGCAGTTCAAACTCGGACCCTGGCAGGCTTTTATTCCCGAGCAGAGAAGAATCCCAGTTTCTTGACTCCTGCTGCTGCCTTCGTCAGAGTTGCTCCTTGCTTCACAAAGCACTTTTGCCGGCTTGGGTCTTCCTCTATCTGTCCTGCGCTGCCGGTCCCTGTGTCCCAAGGTCATGCCGCAACAGTCACGTCCTTCAAAGGGAAGCAGCATTGTGGGCAAACCCACATTGATAGCTGGGAGTCCAAAAGGGCAGGGCTCGTATGATTTCCCAAATCAGATTGTCTCTGGGGGGCAACTGTTCAGTGTCTTCCCACTTTTCTTCTCTGGCTCCCAGTTATGAAGTCTGAAGCCCCCAGAAGTCTCCTGCTCGCAAGAATACCAATGTCCATAGCAAGGCTAAACCTATTGATGTACCAAAAGTTTCCATTTCTTGGTGGGTGGGTACCAGAGCAGGGCTGGGTTCCACAGAGCCTCCTCCCCAACTCTTGCCCCTTCAAACGTGTGCCCTGAAACAGCTCAGACTGTACCCAGAGCCTCAAAAGTTTCTCTCAATTTCTTCACCTCTGGGCATAACCCTTTTCCATGTGCCCAAGTGTCTCAAGAAATATAGTTAAGTTTCTGGCCTTTAACCCTATGTAAGGAGACAAAACGAAACAAAAGCAAACAAACCAAAACCAAAGCCAAATAACCCCTGCTTATCCTTCACCTGCAACCCCAATTCCTCTTTCAACCGCCATTGCACAAATAACACTTTAGGGCGGGAGTGAGCAACAGAGAGACTCTGGGCCCCGCGGACGGAGATGTTTGCTTGGTTCAGTGTGTGAGTCCCAGCTCGGCAAGTCAAAAATGCCCCACACTCACCAAAAGCACATAAAACAATTCTTGGCTCATAAAATGCACTCAGTAAATGATCCATCAAGAGCAGCTTGTTACTGAGTCAGACCTCCAACAGTGCGAGTAGGGCTCGGAGTTTGGTGTTTACGACAAGGCAGAGCCACTGGTTTCTCTCCTTGTTTTTTCCGTCCTTTGCCGTGTGCTCTTCTTTCTCCCTTTCCTGTCCATCTCCCCTCAGCTTTCTCTTTCTCTTGACTCTTGACTAAATTCCGCTATTAAGTATAATAGCTTGAATCAATTCTCTTGAGTTTTGTGGATGGAAAATGATGTCATCTGAAAATAATGATACATTTATCTCTTTTCCGATAACTCTTCCTTTCCTCTTTTCTTAGTGCACTGGCCTTGC
The DNA here is from genome assembly GCF_017311325.1 of Ursus maritimus. Lineage (NCBI taxonomy): Eukaryota > Metazoa > Chordata > Mammalia > Carnivora > Ursidae > Ursus > Ursus maritimus. Next base: position 39,728,901 of record NW_024427107.1, on the reverse strand, counting down.
CTTTCTTACGACACTCGCCGTCAAGGGGATGTCATTTAAAAGGAGTGAACATGAATAGCTCCATTTTATTCTTCATTTCGGAGGCGATATCTCTATGATATGCCTTTGTACACTATCTGGATCTTCTGTACCTTCCATGCCCTCTATTCACCTTCCTATGCCATATTTGGTAAATAGTGGTTTTCTATTTTACTAAGGCATTTTTTAAGCCAGCATTAGGTTTTGAACATTATCAAATGCTATTTTAACATGTATTGATCTTTTTTTAATGTGTATTAGAATTTTGATAAACCATACTGTTCCTAAGATCTAAAACCAGAAAATGTCCTAAGCGTCCATTAATCAAGAATGGATAAATAAATGGTGGGGAATTCCCGCGCTGGAGTATTATACGGCCGTGAAAACGAACGACCTACTGCAGGCAGCGGTGGGATGGGGCTCATATATACTGTTCAACAGAAGCAGCGGGGCTAGCGTCACACCTACGCCGTGGTCCCATGTAGACAAAGCCCAAATGCAAGTGCATCCAATCTGCGCTGTTAGAAGTGCTAGTGATGACTGAACAGGAACGTGAGCGAGGACCCTGGAGTGCTGGTATCTTCTGTTTCTTGATCTGGGTGCTATTACGTGGATAGGTTCAGTTTGTTAGAACCTGGCTGGGTCACAGGGAGAAGTGACGAGGACTGTGACAGAGGGCGGGAGGTTAACTCCATCCAAGGGTGAAAGCCACTACTCAGTTCCAACCCATTGCTGCAAGTCAGGAATACACTATCGAGAAGCCAGAAGTCTGGGTTTTTATACGAAATCTTCCTCTTAAATATCATTTTTTATGAATTAAAACAAAACACAAAACAAAGAACATGTATCAGCCAAACACATCACGTCTGAGGGCCAGACTTAGCTTATGAATCCCGAACTTGCAACCTCTGTGTAGAATTTGGCAGGGGGGATTAAAAGCTCCAGCTGACTAAAAGCTGACCAACTTGTCTGGGGGTGTCGTGTCCCCCCCAATGGAGATGTTCTTCAGATAAGGCAGGTAAGGGTTACATACTAAAGTTCCAAGCTTTCATGGTTACCTCCACGTATGCCCCCCCAAAACCTGGGCGAGAGGGGTGAAAGAAAAGTTTTGGGTCCCCCTAAAGCCCACCACCATCTCTTCATGTTCTAGAATGTCCTCACTCAGAAACTGCTCCTCGCTAGTGGGTTGGTTTCTCAAGGGAGCATGACAGAAAAAATGAGGCAGCGTTTGAAATAGAATGGAATCCGCCACAACGGGGCAGTATAACTACATCCTGCCCACAATCCCTGACCACCTGGGCTTCCAAAGTCCCAGCCCCGGGGCCCCCAAGAGGAGCCTTACACAACACAGGCAGAGGTTAGAGAGGGCAGAGAATACATTCGGGACACTCTGATCTCTGGTTTAGGACAAAAATCGAACTTGAAAATAGCTAGGTCCATGTTTTGAGAAAAGATCAAGAGGGAAGTCCAACAACAGAGGAAAATGTATTAGCAAGGATCTTACTGGTGTTTTTGCCTCAGGCATTTCAAAATGGGTAGTTGAGCTTTCTGAGTTAGACAGGTCAGCTTCTCGTCCCTGAGTCTGCAGTGCTTTAGAAACAATCTAAGTGAAATCTGCTTGTATTAGCAGCAAACATCCAATTTCTTTTTTCTATTCCATAGAGGGGAGAACGAAATAAACAGACTCAAGCCTACAAAAAGATCATTTCCTTAAGTGGGCTGTTGGGTGAATGCTTTGAAGGTTAGAATGCATTTTTGCACAGAAACAAAGTGATATCTGCGGACTAAGTTTTCATAAACGAGTCAAAAGAAACTATTTGGCCCATAATGAAATTAAATTATTTTTGCACTTAAGATGAATAGAAAATAACACTGTCCTAAGAAAGCATAACTAAGAAAACAGCAAACAAACTGAATAACTCAGCAATTGTTTATCACATATTTGCTTTGTGCAAGAGGCAGTTGATCTGAATTTGTTGTTTAGAAATTCGGCATTAGCAGTTTTGGAGGGGAGAGGGGAACAAAAGCCCAAGGGAAGTGGGTAAAGAGGAAAAGGAAATGAGAAAGTAGAGCCAAGTGAGCTTGTTCTTTCTAGGACTTTGATGAGGGAAAAGGAGAATGTTGTCGTTAAGTGGGAAAGGATTCAGGACTAAGCCAAGACAGAGGGAGACGCAAAAATAAAGTTCAAGGGGGTGGAATCAACGGACCTGGCTATGTTCCTGTGGCAAACACAGTTAGTTGCTCTCTCTGCTATTCGATCTGTGCCCATCTTAGTTAAGAGCACCTCGATTCTAATCAGGAGGCTGATACACTTAGCTCAAAGGCTGTACTCCGCAACCTTGCTTGCAGCCGGGTGTGGCCTTATGACTGAGGTCTGGCCAATGAGATAGAAGCAGAAATTTTAGGTGGGACATTCAGGGACATTGCTGATTCAGCTGGGAGGAAGCCCTCTGTCCTTACGGATGAAACACATAAATGTTAAAAACATAATTCCCGCACATTGTCTGAGCACGTGCCAAAGCATAACTGACGCATTAATGAGGGGAGCCAGCAAGGTGACAAGGCTGGTCCAGGAGGGAAAAAAGAAATCCTGAAATAAGAACGCTAAGTTGGACAGAAAGAGGCAAATGTTCTTCAAGGTAATAAAACCATCTCTCCTGAGAAAAACCCATTTGCATCTTCCCCATTTTTAACAAATTAACGTCTAATTTTAGAGTCTGAGCCCTAATCGACGGTAATGAAAGAGTAAGTCACTCTCTAAGTGAGATGACCCTGGGGGGAATGTGACAATGCTCTAGTTTGACATTGGCGGGACACACTGTCATCCTTCTGCTTTATTTATAAGGTTGGGACAATTCTCCTGAACACCACCACCTTCTTTCTGCCTGCTGCCTGGAATGTAGGTGCAGTGGCTGGAGCTGCAGCAGCCATGCAGAGGAAGCCATGAACTACGATGGCAGGACAGAAAGGGAAAAGGAGCCCAGATGCCTGATGACTGCGGAGTCACCCAAACACCTGCACCTCCTACTTCTGGACTTCCTTGGGGCGGGGAGGCGGGGGCGATAGACTTCTCTCTTACTTAAGCCATTGTTATTTTGGATTTCTCTTATCTCGTCTTCTAATGGGGCAGGAGACAGACCTCTAGAGAGATAAATAATTATTTAAATAATGCTGTAAATCCCGTGGACTGTTGCACTCTGAGGTTATCTACAGGCAGGGAAGCCTTCTGGTAAAACGCACCAAAGAAGGTATGGATGATTTAGGGTTTCCAAACCACACACAAATATTGAAATGTGTTGTTCACACTAGGGGGTAGTGATGGCTTTCCCACAACCTTCAAGAAGAAACTGAAGATCTAACTCAGGGCTAGAGAGGAACTAATAAACTTAGCCACAAAAACTTGGATGGTGACATCGAAATAGGAAGTCAGAATAGTCATAAATTTGCTCAAATGTTCTAAAAAGCTGGCTTCATTAAGTTTCTCAATATAATCCCTCTTTGGACTTTCATGCCTTATTACTGTATACCTTGTATATTATAGACCTTGTGCAGTGCACATCCCTTACACCTATATATTACTGTTGCTTGTTACACTCAGACCTATGTCTAACCCTGCAGAACCGTATTCCTACAGCCATATCTGACGTACTGCTATGGGAGATTTGAGAAATCTACTAGAATAATTTTCACATGTGGGACTCTTGCCTCTGTGCCGACTAAGAATCTCTTCTCCACCTTAAGATGTGATTCCATTCAAGAGAAGCTGAAAGGGGATCTGATCAAGACTGGGGGGGGGGGAGACAAGCTTTAAAACCAGAGAGAAGGAGGGAAATGTAGACACAGGTGTATCTGTTGTCTAGGCAACAGGAAGGTAGGCAAGCTATCCGTGGGAATGGGTTTGGGAATTGAGCGAGGACTCACAAGACCATCAACAAAGGGTTACGCTTAAACGTCACACATGATTTGTCTTCGGCTTGGAATCCTCTTCCTCTCCCTCTGTTTCCAGTCCCAGCCAGAGGACCTGGGGGATAGGGAGGAGGCAGATCAAGCAGTTATATATTAAGCCTCTACTCAGAGTAAATACAGTCCAATCCATAAATAAGATAACATTTAGCAAGTTGTGCAATCTGATGACATTTGGCTAAGAGCTGAAGTTTTAGTCACTCATTTTAAACTTATTTTAGATTCAATTCTGTTCCTGGGGCATAGTATACATTAATAAGTGTTGAATGACAAGGACTTGTTTTGTAACTTTCTGAATTCTGCAGAAGCCATTGCTAAGAGCTGAAGTTTTAGTCACTCATTTTAAACTTATTTTAGATTCAATTCTGTTCCTGGGGCATAGTATACATTTAATAAGTGTTGAATGACAAGGACTTGTTTTGTAACTTTCTGAATTCTGCAGAAGCCATTGCTTAGAAGAAAAACACTTCAAGAAAAGTGTCCCTTGAATGGCAAAGAATTCACATAGTGAATTCACCTGTGAAGCCCCGCACTGTCTGCAGGTCCCTGGCTACTGCTTCTGCTCCTTGGAGGGCATACCTTCCTCTTTCTTTAACAATACCTCCTTTTAAGTCAAAAAGAACCGGGGAACGGTGTCCTGACAGAAGAGGATTGAGCACGAATGTTAGCATCTTACATAACATATATTTTGATACCACAATTGAAACCTAATACCATTTTCCTTCAGTGTCCATATTTATTTTTGAGAGCGCCATGTTTGCAAAGTGCTGCATTGCTCCTCACTGTCGAGGCTGCCTTGGGACTCTCTGGTCGCATCAGAGTGGTTGGCCCTGCGTTTGTGTGTTTGGAGTTGACAAATGCTAATGAGGCGATGTGGCATCTTTTGTGGAGAGACAGTGGGAAGCACCCTTCGTCTCCCTCTGGATTTTAGACAATGACCAAAAAAAAAAAGAAAAAAAAGGCGGGAGGCAGACTGGGCCAGCAGCCCCCCAGCCTTGGCCGCCTCTTCTCGTGAACTGAACGGGGAGCTTAATTTCCTGGTCGCGGAGGGAGGGTAAGCTAAGTTTGCCATGAGACGAGGGAAATCGTTTCTTCCGGCAGCGAGTACGTTTCTCCAGGAACTAAAGGCATGTAAGTGAGCCAACACAGGGAAGCCTTCCTCTTCAGGGCGAAGGTGACCCTGAAGGGAGAGTAGACTGGATTTGGGACGGAGATGTCAGACCCAGCGCACTTAGTTTGAACTGTCTCGTGAAGTGACCAAATAGGAACTTTGTACCATCTTGTGACGGTAGCCGGCTTTCCCCACGTTACCGGCCCCGCTGCTGTAAGAGCTGTTGCCACGGCGGGGCCCGGCGGAGGGGGCGCGCTGAGCCGCAGAGCAGAGCAAGGTCATCCCCACCGCGCTCCGGCCATGCCCCAGGGCCGGGCCTAGAGGCCAGCATCCGAAGGGAAGCTCCATCTTTGAGTCGATAACCCCCAAAAGGCTCAAAGCCTGCGGCAGCTGGGACCAAGTCAGGAAGCAGCGGCCCCCTCGCCCCCCAAGCGGGCACTGCTGCCAGTCTGTCTGCTCAGCCTGTGGCCCCGGGTGGGAGGGCTGGAAGCGGGAGGTGGGGGGCAGGCCGCTTCCTCAGAAAGGGCCCTGATACATACAGATGGATGTGAGGAAAGGGTAAGGCGGTGACGCTCGAACCCACGCGCGGATGAGGAATAGGGGAAGGGACACCGGTGAGGAAAACACAGCCATTGTCCATAGAAAGAAGATAATTTGCTAAGAGACAACAACACACTTTTTAAAGACTTCTTTTACAAGCCCTAATTAACACACACACACACACACACACACACACACACACACACACACACACACCAATAAGATCAAATCCAAAACCACAGAAGCTGGATGTGACTGAAGGGCAACTGGACGAAATCCTTTGGGTGACATTCTATTGGCCTCTTCCTTTGTGTCCGCTGCCAGCCGCATGGCCCGGGCAAGGGAGGGGACACAGGGCTGGGGGGGTGCTGGCTAACAGAGAGGCAAAAGGGAGGGACGACGGGTGGGCTGGGGAGGAGAGAGCAAGGGCCCTAGGATTTACTGGGTCTTAGAGAAGAGTTGAGGGCTGAGGGTCTAAAGATTAATCACGAATTATGACGTAGATTATGTGAAATTTTTCGAGATGTGAGTAAAATGGAAATGTCTGTTTCAGCAGTACTTCTTCAGATACGAATCCATTCTGTACCGAGTGGGTTGTGACTTCAAGTATTCTCCAAAAAAGATAATGAGGCTGTCTTATTGCCCTTTCGTGAGCAGGTTAAATTGAGGAAAATGGAGTCATTCTCTTTGACTGTTTCAAGTACGTTCTTTGCCTCTCCAGACCAATCATGTGCCAACTTCTTCATAATCTACAAATCATGACAGAAGAATTCAATTGAAATGAAGGATTTTTGTGTGAGGCAGTTTTCCAAGCATATAATCATCATGTGTATAAAGCTCTACTTGTAAGAGCTGAATTCCAAGAGTTTAAAAAGTGACAGAGAGAGAGAGACTGCATAGCAAATAAACCAGACGAGCATATGCGCACCATCTCTTAAAAATGCTGCTGTTGATATGCAGACATGGATGGCCTCAAATTCAAGATGTAAAACCTTTCCACAACAAAACAGGATCATGTCACCTGTCTGCCGGAAGCTGTTCTAATGTAGCTTGAGTTTGTCGAAAGGGCTTCACGGAATAGAGAGTTTTCAAGTGCTCACGGAGGGGAACAAAGAAACGAATCGGCCTGTTGATCCTGTCATATCAGCAGCAGCAAGGGAAAGATATCATTCCCAGGGTAGGTAACGAGAGGAAAGAAATGAGCCATGTGAAAGAAATGGAAATTCCATTTTCTGAGTATTTCAGTATGTGCTTTAGACTCAAAGGAGACAGAAGCAGGCGGTTCGAAGGCAGAGATGGGGGAGAGGGATTCATTTTCAGTGCTATGCCTTTTCAATTCCAGAGTGTCTATTAGCTATCCTCTTTCTATAAGACTAGTACTTTTTTTTTAATACAACAGATTTATTAAGATATGATTCATACACCCTACAATTCACCCACTTAACAGTACAAGTCAGTGTTCTTTAGTATATTCAGAGCTGTGCAACCATCAATCTTAGAACATTTTCTTCACCCACACTACCCCCCCCAAAAACCCATACCCATTAGCAGTCACACCTCAGTTCCCTAACCCTCTCCCAGACCAAGATAATCATTAATCTACTATGTCTAGAGATTTCCCTCTTCTGGACACTTCACAGAAATAGACTACAATACGTGGCCTTTTGTAACAGGCTTCTTTCACTTAGCATCATGTTTTCACGTTTCATCCATACTATATCTTTCTCAGCACTTCATTCTTTTTTTATTGTCAAACGCTTTTCTATGGTACGGATATACCACATTTGATTTATCCATTTATCAGTTGATAGACATTTGTGTCATTTCCACCTCTTGGTTATTATAAATAATGCTGCTGGGAACATTTATGTACACGTTTTTGTGTGACATTTGTTTTCATTTATCTTGGGTGCATACTTAGGTGTGGAATTGCTGGGTAATGTGGCAACTGTATGCTTTAATCTTTTGAGGAACTGCCTTGGACAAATATCTATTCAAATCCTCTGCCCATTTTTAAGTTGGGTTAGTTGTCTTCTATTATTGAGTTGTAGGAGTTCTTCCTATGTTCTGGATACAAGTCCCTCACCAGATGTATGATTTGCCACTGTTTCTTACACTGAGTCCATTTTGGTGCATAGTGTAAGGAAGGCGTCCAACAGCATCGTATTGCATATGGTTCTATGGCCGTACCAACACCATTTGTTGAAAGGACATTGAATTGTCCCGGCACCCTCGCTGAAAATCATTGATGGGCAAGAGCAGTAGACTCTGGTCTTCTGGAGACTTTGCCGTATAAGGAAGCTGGAGCAAACGTAATTTGGGCCCAATATTCTTGACCTGCCACATCTAGGGTAGAGTCTATGTCTTAGGAGTGGGGACTGAGTGAAGGAAGGAAGCCTCCAATCTCTTGGCTGCGCTCACCTGACATTTAGCCCCTGCAACATCGCACTGATGGGAATGAGAAATGCTGGCAGCCTGCACTCCAGGAAAAGATCCCACACAATCCCTGGCTGGCACCTAGGGCAATAGGAAGGAAACCCATATTCCTGCTCAGTCCAAACTGGGGTGGAGCTCCTGTCACCCTGAGCTGGGGGTAGGGAGAGGCAGGGAGCAGGTCATCGCTTAAGTGCTATAGACTCTCAGTGTTCTTACTGAGATTTATTTGATTTTCTTAAATAAGTGAGAAGTGTTTCTTCATTTGCCATCAGGACAATCTCCGGAGACGTTTTAAAAACATGATTTTCACCAGCTATGGTTGTCTCACTGTGGAGCGGGTCTGAGAAGCTTCTCCCGCCACCATTCAGGAATTGCACCTCCGGGACTTGCATTCGATATTTTAGCACAGAGGGAGAATATAGCTCAAGTCAGGCCGGGAGCCAGAGAGAACAAACAAGAACGTCGAGGCCAAAAAGAATCAGTTGGTCATGGTCACTTACCTCCTGGGGATTTTGTGGGGCAGCGCACTGTGGAGTTAGGCCCCTTCTTGGCTGAACCAGCGCTGGCAGAGCTGCAGGCAGTGACGTACGGGAGCCTAGCACCATCCGAGGCGTGCGATGCTACAGACAGACACCAGAAAGGATGTGGGCTCGCCAGATAAGGCGAAAGTGGGGTGCGGCTGGAGCCTCCGCAGGCCAGGAAGCCGAGAGGTAGGAAGTGAACGAGGGAAGATTAGGGAGAGTCTCAAGCTGGCAGTTTCTGTTTGTCAAAAACTGATGGATTTCAGGATTCTGTGAAGCAGCGTCAGAGTCATATTCTGCAGGCTTCCACTAACGACTGGAAATTCTCTCTGCTGCTAAGTCAAAGGTGGAGATAAAGAGAATGAAAAAAACAGTCCAAATCTAACCACTTAAATTATTATTTCTTTAATATGGAAATTAATCCAGTGAAAAAGAAATCAGACAACTAAATATTAGCTCAGGCTCTTTGTAATAGAAAAAAATTAAGATATTGGTTATGCATATTTTGGCATGTCCAAAAAATAGATTACTATGCTATTATTTTTAAAAGATATTTGTCATTTAAAGAAGAGTTAATACCTATTCTCCTGAAACTGTTCCAAAAAATAGAAATGGAAGGAAAACTTCCAAACTCATTGTATGAAGCCAGCATTACCTTAATTCCAAAATCAGACATAGATCCCCCTAAAAAGGAGAATAACAGGCAAAAATTCTCAATAAAACACTAGCGAATCAAATTCAACAGTACATTATTAGATGAATTATTCACCACAATCAAGTGGGATTGATTCCTGGGCTGCAGGGGTGATTTAATATTCACAAATCAATCAATGTGATACACCACATTAATAAAAGAATGGATAAGAACCATATGATCCTATCAATAGATACAGAAAAAGCATTTGACAAAATATAGCATCCTTTCTGGATGGAAACCCTCAACAAAGTAGGGATAGATGGAACATAACTCAACATTAGTAAGGCCATACACAAAAGACCACAGCTCCTATTATCCTCAATGGAGAAAAACTGAGAGCCTTTATACTACAGTCAGGAACAAGATAGGGATGTCTCACCATTACTATTTAACATAGTCCTGGAAATCTTAGCCTCAGCAATCAGACAACAAAAAGAAATAAAAGGCATCCAAATCGTCAAGAAAGAAGTCAAACTTTCACATTTGCAGATGACTTGATACTCTATGTAGGAAAGCCAAAAGACTCCACCAAAAAATTGCTAAAACTAATACACGAATTCAGCAAAGTTGAAGGATTTAAAATCAATGTGCAGAAATCTGTTGCATTTCCATACACCAACAATGAAGCAGCAGAAAAAGAAATCAAGGAAGTGATCCCATTTACAATTGCACCAAAAACAATGAGATACCTAGAATAAGCCCAACCAAAGAGGTAAAAGGTCTGTACTCTGAAAACTATAGAACGGTTATGAAAGAAATTGAAGAAGACACAAAGAAATGAAAAAACATTCCATGCTCATGAATTGGACGAACAAACATCATTAAAATGCCTATTCTACCCAAAGCAATCTACACATTTAATGCAATCCCTGTCAAAATAACACCAGCATTTTACACAGAGCTAGAACAAACAATACTAAAATTTGTATGGAACCAGAAAAGACCCCAAATAGCCAAAGCACTCCTGAAAAAGGAAAACAAAACTGGAGACATCTTGATTCCATATTTCAAGCTATATTACAAAGTCATTAAGTCATTAAGACAGTATGGTACTGGCACAAAAATAGACACATAAATCAATGGAACAGAATAGAGAGCTCAGAAATGGACCCACAGGGGCGCCTGGGTGGCACAGCGGTTAAGTGTCTGCCTTCAGCTCAGAGCGTGATCCCAGCGTTCTGGGATCGAGTCCCACATCAGGCTCCTCCGTTATGAGCCTGCTTCTTCCTCTCCCACTCCCCCTGCTTGTGCTCCCTCTCTCGCTGGCTGTCTCTGTCTCTGTCAAAAAAATAAATAAAATCTTTAAAAAAAAAAAAAAGAAATGGACCCACAACTATATGGTCAACTGATCTTTGACAAAATAGGAAAGAACATTCAATGGAAAAAAGATAGTCTTTTCAACCAATGGTGTTAGGTAAATTGGACAGAAACATGCAAAAGAATGAAACTGGACTACTTTCTTACACCATATACAAAAATAAATTCAAAATGGATGAAAGACCTAAAAGTGAGATAGGAAATTATCAAAATCCTAGAAGAGAACTTAGGCAGAAACCTCTTTGACCTCGGCCATAGCAACTTCTTGCTAGACGCATCTCCAAAGGCAAGGGAAACAAAAGCAAAAATGACTTATTGGGATCTCATCAAGATAAAAAGCTTCTGCACAGCAAAGGGAACAATCAACAAAGTTAAAAGGCAGCCTACAGAATGGGAGAAGATATTTGTAAACGACATATCAGATAAAGGGTTAGTATCCAAAATCTATAAAGAACTTACCAAAATTAACACCCCAAAACCAAATAATCCAGTTAAGAAATGGGCAGGAAACATGGATAGACGTTTTTTCAAAGAAGACATCCAGATGGCTGACAGACACATGAAAAGATGCTCAGCATCGCTCATCATCAGGGAAATGCAAGTCAAAACCATGATGAGATACCTCCTCACCACTGTTGGGATGGCCAAGATTAACAGAAGAAGCAACAGGTGTTGGCGAGGATGCAGAGAAAGGGGAACCATCTTACACTGTCAGTGGGAGTGCAAACTGGTGCAGCCTCTCTGGAGAAGAGTGTGGAGGCTCCTCAAAATGTTAAAAATATAACTACCCTATGGCCCAGCAATTGCTGGGTATTTACCCAAAGGATACAAAAATACAGATTTGAAGGGATACATGCACCCCTATGTTTATAGCAGCATTATCAACAATAGCCAAACTATGGAGAGAGCCCAAATGTCCACCGACTGATGAATGGATAAAAAAGATGTGGTATGTAATACAATGGAATACTAGTCAGCCATCAAAAAGAATGAAATCTTGCCATTTGCAACGACGTGGGTGAAGCTAGAGTGTATTACACTAAGTGAAATAAGTCGTTCAGAGAAAGACAAATACCATATGATCTCATTCATAGGTAGAATTTAAGAAAGAAAACTAATGAACATATGGGAAGGTGGTGGTGGGGGAATGTGAGAGGGAAATAAACCACAAGAGACTCTTAACGATAGAGAACAAGCTGAGGGTTGATGGAGGGATGGCTAGATGGGTAGGGGGATGGCTAGATGGGGGATGGGTATTAAGGAGGGCACTTGTTGTGATGAGCACTGGGTGTTGCATGTAAATGATGAATCACTGAATTCTACCCCAGAAACCAATATTGCACTGTATGTTCACTAAGAAAAATTAAAAAAAATAAAGTTAGATGAAATAGAAAACCTTCAAAAAATAAATAAAAGTAAAAGATATTTGTCATATGTTAATTTTATTTTACATATATACTCAAGTATACAAAGTAATGATTTGGTATATGCATACATTGCAAAATGATCACAATTAAGCTAATTAACACATCCTTCATCTCAGTGCATTCCAAGTATACAATACAGTACTATGAACTATAATCACCATGCTGTATATTAGATTCTCAGAATTTATTCATTCTGCATAACTGAAACTTTGTACCCTTTGACCAACATCTCCCTATTTTCTGCACCCCTTAGCCCTTGGCAACCACTGTTTCTACTCTTTGCTCTTGAGTTTGAATTTTTTAGATTCCTTATATGCAACCATGTAATATTTGTCTTTCTGTGTCTGGCTTATTTCACTTAGCATAATGTCCTCCAGGTTCTTCTGTGTTGTCGCAAATGGCAGAGTTTCCTTCTTTTTCCAGGCTGAAAAATATTCCTCTGTGTTTGTGTGTGTATATCACATTTTCATTATCCATTCATCTGTCAATGGATAGTTACGTTTCTATATCTTGGCTATTGTGAATAATGGTATGACAGATACGGGAGTGCAGATATCTCTTTGGGATACCAATTTTACTTCCTTTAGATACACACCTACAAGTGGGATTGCTGGATCATATGGTAGTTCCACTTTTATTATTTTTTAAGATTTTATTTTTTTATTTGAGAGAGAGAGAAAGGTTGAGAGAATGAGTGGGAGGAGGGGCAGAGGGAGAAGCAATCCCATTTGTCTGTTTTTGCTTTTGTTGCTTATACTTTGGGGAACACATATGCAAAAACATCACTGCTCAGACCAATGTCAAGAAAAGCTTTTCTCTTTGTTTTCTTCTAGCAGTTTCACAGTTCCAGGTCTTATGCTTAAGTTCTTAATCCATTTTTAGTTGGCTTTTGTATGTGTTGTAAGACAAGGGTCCAATTTCATCCTTCACATGTACATAACCAATTTCCCCATAACCATTTATTGAAGAGATTCTCCTTTCTATATTGTGTGTTCTCGGCACCCTCATTGAAGGTCAGTTGACTATATATTCATGGATTTATTTCTGGCCTCTCTATTCTGTTTCATGAGTTTCTATGTATGTTTTTATGCCAGTACAGTATTGTTCTGATTACTAGTTTGGTAATATATATTGAAATCAGGAAGTGTGATGCCTCCAGCTTTGTTCTTCTTGCTCAAGATTGCTTTGGCTTTGAGGGTCTTTTGTGATTCCATTTGAATTTTAGGATTGTTTTTTTCTATTTCTAGAGAAAATGTTGTTGGAATTTTGATAGGGATTACATTAATCCATAGATTGTTTCGGGTAGTATGGACATTTTAGTGATATCAATCCTTCCAATTCATGAACATGGGATATCTAAAAAGATACATCATATATTATTAAGTGGACAAACAGGCTAAAAATCAATGTGTACAATCTGATTTTATTTTAAATGTATATATGTGTATCAAAAGATCTGGAAGGATAATAGCAAAAAGAGCTCCCAGAGTATTTGTATACATTATTCTACATAATTCTTATAAAAAGCCTATAAAGAAAGTATCATTGTTATCTCCATTTTATAGATGAGGAATCTGAGGCATCAAGAGGAAGTGATCAATTGGAGACACATAACTAGGGAAACCTGTTTCTAAGCCAGTGTTAGTTCTACTATGTTATACTGTTTCTTGATATACACTGAGTTGTTAATAATTATTATCACTGATTAGCAATATAATGGCTGAACTTGATTATCTGTTCATTATGTCTGCTCATGTGTATTTTCTAATTTTCCACAATGAGCACTTCTTATTGTCTATAAGATAAAAATAAAGCCTTAAATTTATTTTTAAATTAGGCTTGGAATAATCAAACATAAATGGGATATTATACAACTCAATTTTTTCACTCATTATATCTCAGAAATCTTTTCATAAGACTGCATATAGATGTATCTCCCTTTTTCATTCTGGGTTGTTTGTTTGTTTGTTTGTTTGTTTTAGCCCAAGTGACTTTTAAACACATGACTTCTTTGGTCATTGCACACCTTGTTTACCAGATAATATTCAAGTTAGAGATATCACATTTTCAGGAAAGAGTTGAATGAGCAATGTCTGTGTAACCAAATGTACGATTCTCAAGAGTATAACAAATTACTTCAAATCTTTGTGTCTAAAACAATGAACAGTTATTTCTCACAGTTTCTGAGGATTAAGAATTTGAGAACAGTCATTCTACTAGCCCAGGTTGTCTCGTGAGCTTGTAGTCATGCTGTTAGCCAGGGTTGTAGCCTTTGGAGACTTGACTGGGTCTGCAAGATATGCCAATGTTTATAGCAGCAATGTCCACAATAGCCAAACTGTGGGAAGAGCTTAGATGTCTATCGACAGTTGAATGGATAAAGAAGATGTGGCAGATATATACAATGGAATACTACTCAGCCATCAAAAAAGGACATCTTGCTGTTTGCAATGACGTGGATGGAACTGGAGGGTATTAAGCTAAAGGAAATAAGTCAATCAAAGAAAGACAGTTATCACATGATCTCGCTGATACGTGGAACTTAAGAAACAAAACAGAGGATCATAGGGGAAGAGAGAAAAAAATAAAACAAGAAGAAATCAGAGAGGGAGACAAACCATGAGAGACTCTTAATCATAGGAAACCAACTGAGAGCTGCTGAGGGGAGGGGGTGGGGGATGCAGTAACTGGGTGATGGACATTAAGGAGGGCACATGATATAATGAGTACTGGGTGTTATACAAGACTTATGAATCACTGACCTCTATCTCTGAAACCAATAATACACTATATGTTAATTGAATTTAAATAAAAATAAGTTTTTTAAAAAAAGAAATGAGATCTGCTCCCAAGTTCAAGCATGTGACTGTTGGCAAGAGGTCTCAGTACCTTTCCACAGGGGCCTCTCTATAAGGCTGCTCTTATCATGGCTTCTTGCAGAGTGAGTAATCCAAAAGAAAGAGTGAGAATGATCAAGACAGAAACTGTGGTGCCTTTTATAATGCAATTTCAGGAGGGACACCCCATCACACCTGCTGTGTTCTATTGGTCACATCAACCAAAGCTGGGAGCAGATTATACAGGGTGTAAATACAAGGAGGCAGGGATCATTGGGAGCCACCTTAGAGGCTGGTTACCAAATACTGCAAGTATTCTAAACAATGAAGATGGCCAAGAAACACTTGCTTGATGGGACTGAACAAATTGGTGGCTGGCAATGCCATCCACATATAATGGTCTGAGACTTTGAAGAGTGGCTATTTAGGTCACCCAAGTTCAGTTGTCAAGTTGCCCCAAACCTGAGTTCAGTGATCCTGCATTATGATGCCCAAGGGATTGAGAGGAATGAAAATATGATTGTTTGAGCTAAACATACTAAGTTTACATACCAGGTTACTAAATGTCACTGTAGACACTGAATGACTAATGGCAATATGTAAATTATGCAGATGTTCTCTTGCTTAACCACCTATCTTACCTGATTTAGAATTAGTCAAGTCTCCCACCTATAAGTGACTAGAAGCCAGATTTCAGCCTGGCCTGGCTCTGGCTGACCTTGTTTTGTACTGCTACCTCTTACTCCTGCTCCCAGCAACTCTTGCATCCCGATTATCTCAGCCAGTATTTACCTTCTCAACTAGTTCTGTCTTTAAACATATACTGGCTGCAAGGGTGCTGCAGTCACTGTGTATTTACTTACAGCTTTTTTCTGCAGTTCCTATCTTTCTACCTCATCTCTGACCATGGTCCTCGCTCACACTGAATGTTCTAGACATACTAAAGGTCCTCAGAGATCTTCAAACACACAGTATGTTTCCATGTTTCTGTGCCTTGACACATGCTCTCCTTCTTCCAGGAATGTCATTCCAGGTCCTTTTCTGCCTAGGAAACTTTTCACCTTTCAAATCTCTGCTCAAGCATTGTCCCTTTTAATGAAATTTCCTTGAGTCCCCAGGGCCTACCTTACGCCTTTGGCACACCAGGATAGGGTTAATTACTCTCTTTTCTGGATTATTGTTGGAACTTTTATTTGTTTCCATTTCTGAACCATTCTTACTCAAGGGTAATTATTTTTTTACACATGCAACTTTCCAAGCAAAAGGTGAGCTCCTTGAAGGCAGACTCTACTTTTTACCCTCAACACCTACCCTTAGTGCCTACACTACAATAGATTTTAACAAATATTTCAACAAATAAACTGAAGAACTGAGAAACTGCATACCTGGATACTGGAATGCCCTGCTAAGGGAGAGACACATCTGGTTCTAACCTATAAAACTACAGTTTTGTCTATGCCCTCACTTGGCACACCCCATCCATCTGTGGGTGGCTCCATTCTTTATGTGCTAGACTGACTGCTGGGCTGCATCAATCTTTGCTTTTTCTGAGGACCTTTGCCTCTGCTTCTCGAAGGGTCACATACTTATGGCCACTCGCTAGTCCTCAGGTCTGCTCAATCCCGAAGAGATCATTCTGGTTCTATGGAGAGATCCGGCAGCATGATGGCTTAGAGAAGAGGTTAAGGGGCCAAACAGACTAGCCAACACAAGAATTAAATGAGAAAATATATGTAGCGTACTTTCCACAGGACCTGGCGCATAGTAAGTGCTCAAGAAACAGTAGTTGTGGTTACTGTTAGTATTGCTCTGGCTGCGAGGTCAGTGCGCTTTCTGGTTAGACCTGATGCCATCTTAGCCCCTCTAAGCAAGAGCCACAGGCATCAGACAGGAGCACATGCGTGCTCTAGTAATGCGCGCTCTCTGGTCTGCTCAGTCTCGCAGCTCTATTTCTCCTGACACCAGGACTCAATGATCCAGTCTGTTTTCGTCAGGCTAAATTAAGCTGTTTAACCTGTGCCCAGATTTGGAGCAAGAAAAAATATCACTAAGCAAAGTCCTTTTGAGAAGACTGTCCAGCTAGGCACCGCAGATCCCTTTGCATACGGTCCGTTTCAAAGACTTTTCTTTTTCCATCTTATCTAATGAGCTGAGACGAAATGGCCCTGCTAATGGAAACTGTTTTGCATTCCAACGGCTGCTGTCCTAGCATAAAATACACGATTTCATAAAGGCTCAAAAATGTTTCAAATCTTTAGCTCACTACTGTTCAGCTCACTGCTGCCTTTCCTCTGCTTTGCTTTCGCTCCTGTCACTGGTCCAAGGTGTCAGAGGATCTGATGTTCCCTGCCCCCATGACAGCCTCTAATCACTACTGAGATTGCTGACACCATTCTCTTCCTTCTCTCCCTTTTTCTCCCTCCTCTCAGGTCTCTTGTCAGATTTCCCATTCTTCTCGAGCCTTCCTGCCAGAAGGCTGGCCTTCTAGACAACACTGCCAGCCAATCACGGTTCCTGTCCTTCAAGGAGACAAACTGAGTAATCATCGCAGGAGAGATACAATCTTCACTTGATTCTTCCCGGCTGCTTGTTTTTGCTCAGTGCCCAAGGTTTGAGGTTTCTGAAAGGCTGAATGTGATCACTAAACTCCTTGCACTGTAGTAAAATTCGGTTGTACGGTTTGGTCGAGCGTGTGCAGCAGGCCAGTCAGTGAATTAAGGATGGCTTAGAAAAGCAGAGAAGTGTGAGCCTTAGGGCAAGGTCTTAGATGGGAAACCCTCTCTCCCTTCCACCCCATGGGGTGGTAAAGATGAACCAAGAGGAAATAGTCCTTCTGAGGCTAGGTGTCCAATACTTTCAAACAGCAGCTACGGTTCTTAGTGGGCCCTCCCAGGAACGCTTCTCCCATTCTGTGCACATGGCATATGGAGCACCAAGGATCAAGGGTTGGCTGGGGAACATTTAACCAAGTTTTACTGGGGGATCTAAATTAGCTTTTTGGGTCCAAATGACTCATTTGACAATTGAGTCTTTGATATCTCTCCCCTTTGATACAGGAAGCCATCTCCCCTGGAGGGCTAAACTTGTGAAGGGGCTCATTGGTAATTTGGCACTTTCTTTCTTTTAAATAGGAGTTCTTTGCAACAGGAAACTAGGTAAGAAATCATTTGGAGCAAGAAAAAATATCACTAAGCAAAGTCCTTTTGAGAAAACTGGTTTTAGAAATCATTGAATATTAACTATCAAATGAAACTATAGCTACAGGAATAAATTATTTCTCTGCATCTGGACTGAGAACTTAACTTCTGGTGAATGAAGGACAGAACTTCAACTTAAAGTTCACCCAGGTTGGTGTTTTGATGGCATATCATTTATGCAAAATAAAGTGAATGCTGAACATCCACTTTATATTCATATGGTGTTGGCTCAAAAAGAGAAACAAAACCCATAGGCCCTCCCCTTAGAAAACGGAAAATCCTGAGGGATGAAGAAGATAAAGTTCAAAAATTATTAGAACAATTTAAAACCAGGTATGTGTACATTTTATGAACCTAAATATTGCTAAATAATCAAGCCTAAATTGTGTGGGTCCTTAAAATATGTGTATTGGATAATTATTAATGGCACATGAAATACATGAATTTTATCATTCTTAATATATTCACTTAGAAGACTTGTAACTTAAGAGCTCTTTAGAAAACAATGCTATATACTGTTGGGATTCAATCTAAGTTATACATTTTGTCATAAGAAGTGGGCAGAGAGGATTTAGTAGGACTAAGCTTGGCTCTCAAAGTCAAGTCTGAAAAGAACAAAGGAAAAGATCTTCCTACTGTAACAACTCAATTCAGATGCCACTAAGATGTCTTCATTTACCCAGCTTGACTAGGACTCAGCTTTTGAAGTTATTGCTTATGAAAAAGGTATGGGAACTACTGACCAGGTGTAATAGAATTACCTCCACACTCTTGCTATACCCAAGGGCAAAGCTAACAACCCGCAGGCGGGTGCTTTGACTGATAAACCAAGACCATCAAAGACCAAGGCATAATTTGCCTTTTTCTTACAGAATAGTCATTAGCCCAACCACTTAATGAACTTAATTAACTCAACAAAATTCTCAGTGGGAGAGGTACAGGAGGTCAACAGCAAATGACCACTCCTTAATCCCTGCAAATTTTCACCATGAAAGATTGTCATCACTTTTTAAAAGGGCATTTCTTTAAAAAGTCCTGTCTTTGAGGTATGGAACATAAAACTCACCTGTAATTTTATTTGCAAAGTTACAGCCACACTTCAACAAAAGTACTCCTGACAACTGCTAATCTAAAGGCTGGTTTTAAAGAGGACGGGGGTGCTGATAACATCCATCAACAATGGATAAATTGTGATCTATTCATATGTTAGAATGTTACTTGGTAATAGACTATGAATACGCTCAAAGACATAATGAATCTCAAAAAACTGAACAAGAGTACATATTATTTCATTTATGTGAATTTCTAGAATAAGCAACACTAACCTATGGTGGTAGAAGTCAGAATAGTTAGGTGTATAAGGATGAACTGGAAAGGGGCATGGGGGAATTTTCTGTAATAGAAAAGTTGTGTATCTTTATTGGGGTTGCAGTCACCAAATCCCAAACTATACATTTAAAATCTGTGCATTTTATTGAATGTAAGTTATATGTGGGGTGTTTTTTTTTTTTTAAGTACTAATCATCTACTGGATTCTAAAGTTAGGTATAATCTACTGTTGTAGAAAGCATCTAATAAATCTTACTATTATTAAAAACCAACACAGGCCATTCAGAAAGCAGATATGAAGCTTTAATTCACTGTGGGCATTTCTGTGACCAATACTATAAACTTTTCACATGTCTTCGTAGAGATACATCTTTTAAAAGACACAGGTTTTTTTACCAAGTACGGTGAAACATACCACCATTCCACTTAGTTAAGGGCGTATTATAAATATCATGAGCCACTGATTAAATATAAATACATAGGTTGATACACATTAGAAAGTTTCCATAATAAAAAGAAGTTTAAGAAAGGCTAAATACAATGAAAGTTTACATACATTCTTCACTTTAATTCTACATATCACATCACAGTGACAACCAATTACAGTAAAGTCACAACTGCTTTTAGATGATAGTACATTCAAGTTTCTAAGATCCAATTATTTTTATTTCCACAATGTCAACTCCACACTGCGCTTTCATTTCTAGAGAGTAGACCAGCTTTTGGACTGCAGACCAAGTTTCTTGTGCAAGATAATTACTATTTTGATTGTGACCACTGGAAACTGAATTTATATATACTGTACTAAAAAGAGACGAGACTATTAAGTATATAATAATATGGAACTCTTCAGTGGCAGTATTCAAGAGAAATTAAAATAGTAGCCTGAAAACGGGTTTTAATTGATACAGCAGTCTACATATATTTCAATTAAAAGATGACATCTGTCAAAACATTTAGAAATAAATATATAGTACAGCCTTCCCCCTTCCAAAATGCTGCCTGGAAGAAAAGTTCCAAGCTGAATTAAGGGGAAAAGTGGGGGAAAGAAAAAAAAAACAACAAAACTCAGAAAACAAACATGATATGCTGCTCTGAGCTACAATGTGCCTGAGTCTGTTTTTCCACTGGAACAAGTTTTACCATCAGTTCCACATCACTTTAGCATCCACAGTCCAGAGGAAGTCCTTGAACAGCTAGTTCATATTCTACAGAAATTGGAAGGACTCCCAAAACCCCTCAACGAATTGTACAAGGGAAAGCCAATCATGTGTTGTTTTAAAATCTATGTGAATGTCGAACATAGTCACAGCCATTCTTTTAACAGTCATGCTAGAATAAGTGATGAAAATATACGCACAGCTGTACAGATCACCATTAAACACAGGACAAATGCCATTTGATGCATATCAAATAAGCTCCCAAAAAGCCAATTTGAATATATTTATTTTCATGTACTTTGATACAGCATTAGAAGGGACTGCATGTAATCACAGAGACTGCTGCAAACAACACTTGATGCTACTAAGGGATCTATTAAGCATCAGGCATGCACGACAGTTACCTTTTAAAACTTCTTGTGTATATATCTTAAGATTTCTATTTATAAGCTACAATACGTTTAAAGCATTTAGTCGTTTTTAAACCAAATATTTCAACTGGCCTATGTTTATGTGGGGGAAAAACAAAAACTCCCTCCCTGGCCTCAACACCCAGAAGTAGAATTAAACCTTCCTCCCCAATTTGATATTTCAACTTATTTTATATATGTCAGCCTTGAAATTCCACAAGTGGGGAACATTCTTATCACTACTGAATGGACAGTATGATTTCCTGGCAGCAGTCTACCCACTGCACGCGGCATGCCAAGCCGTTGGGCGTTACGAGATAAGCATGACTGTGCTGGTGGTTACAGAGGACAAGGATGGGACAGTCTCTTCTTTTTACTCTGCATCTTATTTCAAACGAAATGAAATGAAATCATTTCATTACTACAAACTAAAAAAACTCTTTTTTTCTTTAACATCAATGTAAGAGTGGACAAAACCAAAAACGTTGTCGTCTTCAAGTATGTGGCAGAACAGAAACTATCTTGATTACGTTAGGTCACCAGGGGTGGGGAAGGGAGTAGAGTTTGTTTTTCCATTTAAGAAGCATTCCAGTCAAATAATCACAAACGCTTACAAATTCAGATTGCTTGGTTCTCAGTCATTTATGGCTTAAAGTACTGGATTTGAAAACCACTTCAGGCTAAAATAAATTTATATGAATAATGCATAGATCGTATATCTAGGAAATCATGCAGTAAATAAACATTCTCATGTACACTGGAATCTTAGTGACGAAAAGGGTCTGCAGGTGTGAACAGTAATGTTTCTTCCCTTTTACCAAGAGATTACGCCCAGCAAGATCCTGGCTTTAGGCCTAGTCAAGATCCTACTTGCCAGGGCAACTTGATTTTCTCAGATTGATAAAAGAAGCCAATGTCACAAGACATTTGCAACAAGGAACTGACTTGCCACGCATGCAGGTGCTGTGAGGTCCAAGCTAGGCAGAAGGAGACTCTTGTGACCCTGCCACCCTGCTGCAAAGCCAATTGGGAGTATCTGACCAGCTGGAGTATCAAATGGGTAAATGCTGAGAATGACCCACTGGAAATGTTTATTATCTTAGTATCTTTTACAAATCTATCTGCCCTTGAAATCTCTTTCATTTGGGAACTGCCAGGGAAAGATGCACTCACTATTCTTGGTTTTGATATGCCCCTACCACATGAGAATTGAACTGAACCACAATGATTGTAATGTCGTCTCTGTACATCCGAGCCAGCTCCTCAGGAAGACTAAGCATTTTGGAGAGGCGCTCGTGATCAACGGTCCCAAACTCGTTGTTGCCCACTGCGTGACGAATGAGATGCGTTGCTGCGTTCTGGTCCTCGAATACCGAGGACATCTTGGCTCTCCTCTCTGTTAAAAGGCCATGCATCTGTCCTAGAGTCACCTTGTAGCCGCCAACAGCTATTGGCTGTTGGTGATGCATGCCCGTCAGGTACTCGCCCACAATCCTAACCACATCCTGCCTGTGCATCGTCTCCCAGAGCCCATCAGTAGCCAACACTAGAAACTTATCCTGTGGCCTTAATCGGTGGTAAGTGACCTCTGGCTCAGCAGTGAGATAAGGAGGCGTGTAATAATTAGGAGGGATAAACTTGGTATATTCATTGTCGTTCAACTGGTCTGGGCCTGATTCTATCACCCTCTTTTGAAGGTCAATGCTCCATTTGAACTTTACGTCTCCAAAAGCCCTAAACGGCATCAGCAAGCCAAGAAGCCGATCCTGTTTCACCACACTCTTGGCTTCATTCTTTGGGTGTTCCAATTTCAGCCGTTCCAGTTCTCTTTCATTCTGAGCATTGTGGTCATTAGAGAGAGTGACTGCTGACCAAGAGCCATCCTCTTCCTGCACACCCAGCATGGCTCTGCTATCGCCAGTATTGGCCACATGAAGGTCAACACCATCTACGTGGGCCACACAAGCGGTGGCCCCAGAAAATGCCACTCGGAGCACCAGGTAGTTGAGGAAAGAATTGGGATCACCAACTTGAGCCTCCAAAGAGATGTCATTGTCAAGCCTCTTGAAAGCATTAATTAAAGCCTCCTTGACATCGATATCAGTAGACTCCCCAGTGTTGAGGTCTATAAGTTCTTGCCAGTAAGTCCTCAAGCTGTTGAAATACAGTTTGGATGCCTCCTTACTGAAGTAATCATTGGGGTGCTTGTGCCACTGCAGAATGGGCAGCAGTGCCCGGCCGCTCTCTACTGCGTTTTCAATCTCTAGCAAAGTCTCATGGGGTAACAGAGACACGGCAATATAATAAAAGAGTCTCTCACTGACTGCCTGGGAGCAAGCGCAGCCCGCATGGCCGTCGAAAACCCCCAAAAGCATCCCTCTGGTCTGCAAGCAGGTGGCGGCGCTTCTCCGGTCCTCGATGGGCGCATTTGCAGGCAGCTGATTGCTGTCAAATCCAAGGACAGAACTGACGTTTTTGCCATCGAATTCTGGCACTTTGAAACTGTACTCATTAGCTTTCAGGATGCTGTTGACCTGTGGCGGGGTGAGGTAAAATTTCTGCGGCGTGGAAGCGTATCTCCGTCCCTGGCTGTACTGCCACCAGCTCTCCTTCGGGCGGCAGAAGGTAGCGTACGCCGGGTGCGGCGCGTACCGCAGGCGACTCTGCGCGAGGTACGGCGCCGAGCAGCACAGGTGTCTGTGGTGGCAGTAACACGCGGTGCCGGAGATTCTGCTCAGCTCACAGTTCCGGATCAGAGGGAAAAACAGTTGAGTCGGGGCTGGCATGGCATCAGAGAACAGCGGCAGGCTGGAACTTCTGACGGGGATTCCTAGACAGCAATTACACAGACACACGCAAAGGGAGGAGTTACATTTCACTTCACTGCATCTAGCCTCGCTTTTGTAACACATATTTAGCAGGTGAATCGACATGCTAAGCCCTGTGCTGGGAAGCGCTATGTTTTATATGCCTACTGTGAACTATTTCTACAGGGTATATTCCGCTAAGCACAATTCTCAGTCACTCGTGAAGCCAGGACTGTAGCCTCGCTTTACTTTTCTCTTTTCCTCATATTTCTTTGTGCAGCGCAGACTGTACAGAACGTACAATAGATTTGGCTGGGTAAAGCCGAGGAGATGAAGATTATATAACACTATGCAGCGGCAGTCTACCTGGCCAATCACCCTCCTCCCTCTCTATCCTTAAGAAGGCCCTGGGTCTCACAGACTGCACGGGGACTCCTCCCATTAATGACAATCGTATGTCTGGGCTTGTGGTCAATTGTTAACATTCGATTACACAAGGTTATCACCAAAAAGGTATTAGAATGCATCCCTAACATATATGTATATATATGTGTATACAGTCATGAATTGTTTTGTAAGTTATATACATATACCACACTGTGTCAATATAATGTTCATTGTAACATATATAGAAAAGATCGTCCATAATGAATAAAACTAGGAACTCCACTTTTCCCTTCCTGGACCCCAGAAGACGGTCTTGCAAACAACACCTCTCCAGACCACTGTGCCAATTCGGTGAGCTTAGGAACAGAGGTCTGCCACCAACCTGCCAAATAATCCTGGAAATGTCAGCTTACCTCTTTGGGCCTCACCTCCCTAGGTTGTAAGTGAACACACAGAAGCAGGTGCTACCAAAGGCCTCTTCTGGGATTCTATGCTTTTATAAGAGTTAGCTGAAGTCAGGCTTTGAAATCAGATGCTGGTTTCATTTTTTCATTATTTAATTTACTGTACCCTCTGTGATAAAAAAAGTTTAAGTATACTAGTAGCTCTAAGACTTTGTCAGTAATGTAAATGCTTTCAGTTCTGGTATTTAATTTACTTGCTAGCATTTTCACCTACTAATCAGTCATAAGGGAAAGCTACAGAAATACTATTTTCATCCATTATGGATCCCAAGTAGAACTCAATCCCTAGAAAAATATTTTCTCTTACATTAAAAAAAAAAAGTATCCATTTGCCTTTGCAAAGCAATAGTTAAGTAACAGTTTAAGGTTTGTATAAAAAAGGTACACATTATTAATCAAGAACAAAAACTGTAATACTATATGACACCGAAAATATTTTGCCAAACATTTATCTAGAAAATTTTATGAAGGTGTATCATTAATCCAGATAATTCATGCAAGAAAAAAAAACCTCTCTTCCTTCTCACTAATATATATTTCCCTTGAATTCTTGAAGTATTGCTTCAAAAAATTCATCTGGCCTATAACAAAATAGACTTTAGAAACACTTTATTAATTTCTTTTTTAGAAAGAAATTAACACGGGGCTTGAACTCAGGACCCTGAGACCAAGACCTGAGCTGAGATCAAGAGTCGGACAGCTAACTGAATGAGCCACCCGGGCGCCCCAGAAATACTTTAAATAAGGAAACACATGCAGTAAACAAAAAAAGAATACAAAAAACCATTTGAGTCTTAATATCAGCAATTCCTTCTTAAGTTTGACCCCATTACAGGAAAAAAATGTACAAATATCACAGAGATTGTTAGCTATAAGTTACATTACTTTCAGGTACCCTCCTAGACAAGTAATTGGAGAAGTGAAAGTGGGATGTGGGAGAGCAGAGAAAATCAAACACTGACTAATAACTGAGTCTTGTTTGCTTCCGTAATAAGCACTGCATAAGCCAGGCATACAAAACCTCTTTTGCAAGTGACAGAAAGTACCACTATTTTAAATGTACTATTGAGGAAGGGATTTGTTTAAAAAACTGAAGATAAGCACAGGCAACAGAAGGTAATGATGAGAACTCTGGAAATAAGATCAATAACTAAATAAGCATTCTGAAATGCAGTAATGAAAAACAGAAATTCCAGAAGAACAGGAATCTATCAAGACTAACCACTCAAATAACTGCACTTCAAACTGAATACCTGAAAGTTATCCAAAGGTTAAGGGTACCTGATTGAGCCAGGAGATGGGCTCAAATGTTGGGCCACATGACACTGGCTTCCAGACATAAACCATATCTCTTGTTAGATTTGCATGCAGAAAGCATATTAACTCATTTCATGCTTTGTATAAAGATTTTCTATTATTAAAAATATAAACCGATGCCCATCTTAAGAGAAATTTTCTCTATAACTTTAGACAAGTTTGCATTTATACTATTTTAAAATTTAAGACTCTTCCAGGAAGAAGAAATGTTTGTTTCTGCATGGAATGTAAACTGAACCAAAGTACGACTTTGTGTGTGCGGGTATGTGTGTACGTGTTTGCAAGGGGGACGTTGGTAGATGCGCAACAGCTTTTGGTTAGATGATGTCTAATCAAGGAATAACAAGTCCAAGAAACCTGCACTCTCCTTAAATACTTTGTTTTGAAAATTTTTCTGCTTTTGTAGTTGACTGCAAAATGAATGAAATATTCTGGCAAAAGAACTGATTCATGCAGCAGATGCTCTGAATAATACATAAATTCAAACAGCAAGCACTCAAATACTCAGGTAATACATTTTTCCTTTAAGGCAAAAGTTCTCGAGATTAAAAAAAAATAAAGCAGAGTGGAATTTATCAACTGTATCTTTCAGTTATTCAGGAGCTTAGCATATGGACTGAGACTGTATCCCAATTCCCCAACTCTCAACATGCCTTCAAAAGACAAATTCTTAGAGAAAATGGAATTCATGAAAATTCTGCTCTGTGATTAATAAGTGTTCTATCATCACCCGTACACATGATATATTCTCTCCATCAGATCAGATATCCTTAGAAGTCAGAGTACTTTCAAATGCTTCTTTAAACCATAAGTTAGCATTCAAAAACTCTGAGTATCTTCACAACAACAAAACCCCACAAAACTTTTGTGGACAAACTCGCTAAATTAATGAAGTAGAAAGCCTTGATTAGACAATTAAGAACAGCAACAAGGTACAGTGCTGGTAAACTGCAGCGGTGTCATATTTTCAAGTGATTTCTGACCACAATCTCACTGAAAAGTCCCCATCCGGTGATCCAGACTCAGCCACCTTACATGCAGCATCTCGGTCCTGGGCAAATTTGGCCCATTTTGCTAATGACTAATAAGCAAAGATGCACTGCAATCCGAAACAGGAGAGAGACCCATCCATTCTTAGTGATGTGCTGGGCAAAGCCTGTGCCAAGAAACGATTCCACCTTCATTCAATACACTCGCGGACCATATTAATTAGAAAATGCTGTTAATACCGCACTGACTCCGGAGCTCTTTAGCTTTCAAAGCTTTTGGTGTAAAACGGGGCGGGGGGCTATACTAGTCATTAAATGTGTCAGAACCTCAGTTTATGTAATCCAATTGCATTAAACATTCTGTATAAAGACTTTTCAGTTTCTCAGCATTTTCTGGAAATGCCTAGCCATTTCACAGCTCCCATTCTCTCTACAAGAATGAAGAAACCGATTTCCCTCAGAAGACCCGAAGCCCCAAGCCAGCACTTGTTTGATTAGTTTCCTTTGTCCCTACCTGAAAATTGCACTCACTAAGGTATCAAGGCTATCCGGGTCCAGGACCCCTTTGTCCCCTTTTTCTATCCACCTCACCCCGTAATTCCACGGCGACCCACCTAAAACCATCCACACACAAAATCAGTCACCATCCTTCCTGGGTACCCAACGCAGGTAGTTAAGTGAATACCTACCAATTCGTCTGGGCCCGGGACACACACACATTCTCCTGTCATCACAACACGGAGCCGACAACATCCACAACCCGCGCGGACAGCAGCAGCGACAGCAGCACCGGCCCATTGAAAGCAAGGCAGAGATGCTCATTAGAGGAGGCGGCGGCGGGGGAGGCGGGCACGGAGGAGGGGCGAGCTCTCGCTCCAGCCCCGGGAATGGGGCTGGGAGGGGGGGAAAGGACAGAGCAGGGAGAAAGGGGTGGGGAGAAGAAGGAAACCAAACAAACAAACCCACCCCGCAGGAGAGGCAGGGACGCAGCCCGAGGCGGCGGGGAGCCAGAAGCGAGCAGAGGTGTGCTCCTGGACCGGCCCCTCCATCCAGCTCGGGCGCGGAGCCCACCGGCCCCCGGCATCCTCCAACCGCTGCCACCCCGCCCGGCCCACGCTGCGCCGGCTTCGGTCCAGAAACCTAAGGCAGGGCTCGGCCCCGCGGCAGAGTGCCGTGGGGTCACCCCGGACCCCGCGATGCGTTCGGGGGACCCTCAGGCAGAGACGCCACGCCGCCGGTGCCGCACCTCCCCGGAGCTCGCCCTCCCGCGGGTCCCCACGGCGCCCCCAGCGCTGCGCTGACAGCGGCCGCGGCCGGCCCGCCCCCCACCCCGAGCCCGCGGCGGCCCCTCGGCGCCGCCACACCCGCCCGCAGCCCCGACGCCCCCGCGCGCACCTAGCGCTCCGGGGCTCGTCCCTCCCCCGCCCCGGCCGCCGCCGGCCCGCCCTTCGCACGCCCGCGGTCGCCGCTCCCCACGCGCGCCGGGCAACCTCCTCACAACTTTGGGCGGGTAGCGGAGGATTCCGGACCCGGCGGCTCGGGGCCGGGAGCAGGGAATACGAACCGGGCACGCAGGGGAGGAGCCGCTTCTTCCCGACGAGGAGGCGGCCGCAGCAGCAGCAGCAGCGGCGATACCACCCCGCACTCCTTCCGGGCCGCCCGGTTTAACTCCCCGGAGTGCGGCCCCAGGCCCCCAGCTGGCCCACTCCCTGCCCCGCCGGGCCTCCACCCTGCCCCGCCCGAACGTCCGGGCCAGAGCACTTCCCGCCTCCGGATTGGCTGCGCAGAGGCGAGTGGGCGGAGAGGAGGAGAGCTGGCCCTGCCCGAGGCGGCGAGGGGGGCGGAAGAGCAGCCCGCTCCGAGCCAGCTTTGTGACGTCGTGGGGGTCAGACAATCCCTTCCATTCCGAGCGAGCCGCTCATTGGTTGCACGGGCCCGCCTCACGTGATGGCGCCCGGTAGCAGGGTGGAAGGTGGGGCTTCGTGGCGCTAGGGACCTGAGACCGGCTAGGCGGGGCGGCGTTGAAGCGGCTGGCGACTGGCGGGGTAGGAAAGAAGCTTTGGGGCCCGCCCAGCATCCCCACAAGCTGGGGTCCCGGCCGAGCTTCCGCGAATCCCTGGCACCTCGGCGGGGGACCGGCCATGTGCCAAGTGGCCAGGCGATTGAGCCTCCCTGCGCCTTCCTGGTGGGCCCAGGCTTCGTAGTATAGGCTGCGGGGACAGGTCTCAGCCCAGCAAGGGAACGGAATTCCCAGCCTTTTGCCCTAGAATAAAAGGCACGACTATCCCAAAGTATCTGTTGCCCCATTCACTTGCAGATTTTAGAAACATTAACTCAGATAATGTTTTCTATCGTTTTCTGGACACCTAGGGAAAGGAAGCCTGTCTAAATAGCAGCAAGAAGTAGGTGTGGGCGGGGAATTATTTTCCCGTAAGAGTGGGTTTGTGCTCTGAAGGGCTTTGAAGTCAGTATTGCCTCGTTTCCCCTGGGTACCCCTGTAACGGAGAATGCAACCTCTACAAGTGGGAAAGTACTGGACTTGGAGTCAGAGGACCATCATCCAAGTCATTTCTGCTCCATCAGACTGTTTCTGTGATGTGAGGTTAGGCTTGGGGTGGCATTGGAGTTCTGTGATTAAGCGGAAGACATCCTGAGGGCGTCTTCATTTTCCTCCATCCCCACATATCCCCTCTTTATGGGAACTGAGTCACTGATAGTGGCTTCTAAAAGCTTCCTTGAAGATGACAGCAAGTTGAACATTGCACTTATCCTGGTTAGTGTTAAAGTTTACTTTGATTTATTAAGCGTATCTGCTTACTAGCTAACAAAGTTCATAAAATGATGTGAGCTGGATATAAAAACTGTCATGTTAATAGTATTGTGAAGTTTTATTTTTATTAATCTTGCATTATCTGATTTGTATGTAATAAAGAAAAAAACTTGATATACACAAAACAGTTGCCAAGAACAGGTTCTTCATAGTTCCCGAATGTTATCAGCTGCCTCCTCTATTCTCTAAATAAATCAGAAGAGAGCTTTTTTGTTCAGCTCCAAGCTGCCCACGAAACTCTTGTAGCTGCGCTAAGTGGCCTTCATCCCCGTTTAGATGGTCCATCTGCCTCACTTGCCCCTTTCTTTTTACTTCTCAAATGAGCTTCCCATAATTTTGTAAGTATTCTTCACCACCCTCTTCCCTATTAGTCTACGATTTATTTATCTGGTTTTTTTCTTGGTTCATAGAAACAGTAGAATGTGGTTTAGCATATAAGTAAGAGCAGAGCTGGAGGCAGGCTGCCTGGGTTCCAGTCTCAGCTCTGGAGCTTACCGTGTAGTCTCGGGCAACCTTGTTCTGGCTCGGCTCTCTCATGTGTAAGACAGGAATAAAAATAGTGATAACTCACAGGGTTGTATTACGTAGGTCAATGTATATTGTGCTAAAGAAATTACATAGCAGGTAGTAAGGGCTATGTAAGTATTAGCTGTTATTGGGGCAAGTGGCTGGCTCAGTCTGTTGATCTTGGGGTTGTGAGTTCAAGCCCCACATTGAGTGTAGAGATTACTTAAAAATAAAATTTTAGAAAGTATTAGCTATTAATTTTTTTGACATGTGTCCAGATAAGTGTGCCTCTTTTAGATTTAGGACTCCTAAAGAGTGGGAGATCCAGAGTCTTAAGTGCAATATGTTCTTAGTTCTTAGATACTAAGAAGTTAGTCTTAAAACCTTAGGATATCAGTTTAATATCCATGAGGAGTATCACTACCTCTTAGGCCCTATTTTGCAGGCATGGTGACCAGTTAACTAAAGGTTAAGAGTAGATTTTTACAAGTTTCTGCATAAGGTCTCAGAAGTGAAGTTTCTATACCAGGCTTGTCTGTTGTCTGGAAACTTTTTCCCAATGACTGCAAAAGTAGAGTAATGAGACTCCAGAATGTATACATCCATATCAGTGACCTCTTCAAGTTGTTACCTTGGTTACATATACTTTTATTCCACACCAGCATTGCCATTATTCAGAACACTTTTAAAATTACCTCTTCAAATTGTTTTTGTCTGCACAGGAAATTCCAACTTGTTTTACCATAACCAGCACCTTGGTTTTTATACCAAAATAGCACTGATTTCCCCCATCTTACTATTCTTAGTTCTAAATGACCTGGCTATTTCTGAAAATAACACGCAGTCTCAAAAAACGAGTATTTGCCACCATTAAGTATAGTCAAGTATAGAATTTGTCAGGAGTTTTGAAGGCAATGTCAAGGTATTTCTGGAATCAGAATAAAGGCTCCCCAAAGTAATGGCCGTGAAATAAATTCATTTAGAGGTGCAAGTTTTGTTTTCTCGCTGCAAAGTTGTAGGACTCAGTGATAGGTATACTATAAATAGTCCTGCAGAGGAATCAACCGCCTGTACCTCTCGGGGAGATTCTTGAGTATCTCAGCCTTGTCTCCTCTCTGCCTTGGCTTTCTTCCTGTCTCTAGATCGCCATTCAGCCAGTCAGTAGACTTGCTTCAGAAGTGCTGTTTGTTAGCACATGGTCATCTGGCCAGGCAAGGGCAAGTCCTTGGGTGTGCTGCTCTGACCCCACAGACCGTTTTAGCCACCAGAACACCTGTTGTCACTTGGACATTGGAAGGCATAGAAATGAAGCTCTGTGACAACCCAGGATTGTAAAGGAGGGCTGGCAGAGAGGAAGGGGTCTCAAAAATAGTCTGATGCCAAAAAAAGGGCTGTGCAAAAAGACCTATTTTGTCAACACACATGCTTTCTGTGACACCAGTAATGCAAAGACAGTTCTTAAGTGAGACGCTTGACAGTCATTTTGTTGCCCTAGAATAAACCTGGAAACGAGCAAGTACTGAACCAGATTGGCCTGTTGTTCTGGTGGATGGATGACCAAACCCTTGGGGGTATTGGAGGTTAGCTGTGACAACATGGAGACGGTCCAGCAGAGTGTCAGGGGTACCAGCCAGGGAGCTTAAAATAGACTTGCATATGGGTCTGAGATACTGTTGGCCCCCTGGCTAGTGACTTACCTTCACCTTTGCCAAAATCAACAGTCAGAGGGAAGGGAGGCGGGGTCTACCACACTCCTCTTTAAGTCCTACTTCCCTCCGGATCTTTTTTTTTCCCCCTCCAGATCTTGAATAGGAAATCCAGTATTTACTGAGTACTTAAGCAATAGGTATCTCTTTTATTACCATCCCAGGGTTGAGAGTTACTTCTTTGAAATGATTCAGAGTTATGCAGTGAGATGGGCAAATCACCTATAAGAGAGACGCAGAATACGTACTGTAGCTCATGTCATGTGGACTAGGGGCTGTAAAGGTGCTTTCACAGCTCATTTAATATTTTAAAAGTAATCTGTTGTCATCAGAATTCATGAGCCATAGTATGTTTGAGGTGGCTGGAAAGAAAATAAAGCTTCATTCTCTTGCAAAACTAAGGACAAAAGTCTCCTGACCAGTAGGCAGGAAGTTTCTGTGCATTAATTTAACATGACAAAGAATATGAAAAGTGTGTGTCTGGGGTTGCTTAATTTGAGGTTCTGGTGCTTTAGTAAGAAGGCTGCAGGTCTGGGAACCTGAGTGGCACATCTTTCAATAATCCTTGTTAGTGGGGCTGTCTTAGAATATTGAGGTTGACATGCGTGCGGGAGATTGGTATTGTCTAGCCATCAGACAATCTGCCAAATTGATTTTTCATTCAGTGTCAGTCTATAGATGGATTCCCCGGAATACAGAGGATAAAAGGTGAAGGAAGGGCTTCAGGGGAACTGAGACATTGGGGTAGGTCCAGAGCACCTTATACAACAGGTGCTGATTCTTGGTGCCTCTGAAGCAGGTCAGGCCTGTCTGCAGACTTCGGGAGCAGCCCTCACTCTATACACTCAAAAATATAGCTTAAAACCTATAATTATTTGTTTGTCTGTACACCTTAATGACTAGAATGTAAGCCTCTCAAGGGCAGGGGCCATGTCTCTCTTATGCACCGATGTAAACCCATGGCTTGGCATACAGTGAGAACTAACAGGTAGGGAGTGCTTTATTTTACCCGGTTCTAACTGCCCTGTCTCATTATATCCTCCTAACACTCATATGAGGTAGGTGTTATCATTCATTTCGTTTCTCAAGAGAAGAAAATGAGTCTGAACGAGGGCAATTTGCTCAGGGTTACCGACATAGAAAGTAGTAGAACCATCTGTCCCAGAGCTTGCTCTCTAAGGCACTACGTTGCAAGGACCACCACCTGTACTAGGTGCTCAATAATGAATGAATGAACTCATTTGAAATGAAGAAAGAGGTGGCATGTTGCAACAGATGAATACAGTGTGACAAAGAACTGAAGAAAGTTTCACGTTTTCATCATGGATTTCAGGTCCAACTATGTATTTGCAGCCTTTTCACCCGTGCTTACTGTGTCTGCGACCAGCGATAGGTTCCGTAAGGCTCAGTGTTATCACCTCTGAGTGACCCCGTTGTCAGCGTGCTGCAGGGTTTGGTCAGGGTTTTTCAGGAGAACCAACTGTGGCTCTAAAAGCATATTTTCCTTGGAAGCCAGATATTAATGTTTGTAGATGAATACCTAATGGATTCGATTCAAATCCTAGTAATAAAACTATAGATAATTATATGATACAAAGTGAACTGTTTAATCTGTCAAAAGCTATAAATTATGTTTACTTTAAGCGTTACTTTTATTTTTAAGCAGTATCAGCTGGAGGGAGAAAAGTTCAAGTAGAGAAAGAAGACAGACAAATTAAAGTGGAGTGTTAGTAATAGCTATTGAATTATGTATTCGGTTTCTGCCAGGAACAATGGGCTCTGGAACGCTAATCAGAATACTTAGGTAATTACTCAGGTACAATATCTGGGTTGAGATTTTATCCCTTAAGGCATCATGGTTTTGTGAAATGGGTATAGGTTGGAGTCAGGCCTGAGTTCAAATCCTAGCTCTGCTTCTTATTAGTTGGGTAATTTTTCAAAATTTACCCAATAGCTTCAACTTTTAAAAAAATCTAAGGCACGTTGTAAAGATTAATGATAATGTCAATGAAAATACCAAATGACGGCTGCCAAATGGTACCAAGTGGTAGCACTTAAATGAGTTCTCTATCTCTGCTGTAAGAGATGGCCACAGATGCCGTGGTTAACAGCACACACATCTTATGGTTCTGGAGGTCAGAAGTCTGAAAGGGGTTTCAGTGGGCTAACATCAAAGTGTCAGCAGAACTTCATTCCCTTCGGAGTCTTTAGGGAAGAAGCTGTTTTCTCGCCTTCCCCAGCATACAGAAGCTGCCTGCCTTCCCAGGCTAATGGCTCCTTTGTCCATCTTCCAGGCGAGTAGGGAGACCTCTTCAGATCACTAACTCTGATCTCCTCCACTGCTTTCCTTTCTAAAGGACACTTGCGATTCCATGGGGCCAGCGCGATAATCCAGGATGATCTCTTTATTTTAAAATCAGCTGACTGGCAACCATAATTCCACCTGTAACCTGAGCCTCTCCTTGCAGTGTAACAGCAGCATATTCATATGTTCTGAGGATTATGATGTGGCCATCTTTTAGGGAGGGACATTGTTCTGCCTGCCACAGCACTTTTCTCCCGTAACATTTGTTCCTTCATTCATACACTTAGGAAAGGAAAATATGATTGGTGAAAGTACCTTTACCCTCCAGAAATCTGTTCAGGTAGAGAGCTTAGATTTTAAAAAATTAAAAATGGGGTGCCTGGGTGACTCAGTCGGATAAATGCCTGCCTTCGGCTCAGGTCATGATCTCAGGGTCCTGGGGTTGAGTCCCGTGTCAGGCTCAGTGGGGAGTTTGCTTGTCCCTCTCCCTCTGCCCCTCCCCCCACTCATTCTCTCTCTCCCAAATAAAATCTTTTTTAAAAAATAATAAATGAATTAAAATACACAGATAATTATATATAACTGATAATTTTATTAAAAATCTTATCAGAAAATTAACTGACAAGACAATTTGCAACAGGCCCTAATGTGAGCCATTCAAGTTTGTGCTACAGACTTTTGGAGGAAAGATCACTTAGGTGCATGAGAGGCAAAAAAAAATCACTGGAAATTTTGATTGTCTATAAGAATGAATATAATAAGGGTGCCCCCTTCCTTCCCCAAAAGATGCATGTGGCCTTAGTTTGCTTTAAGATAAGAACAATGGAGGTGATAGCCTCCTTCCATTCTGCCTTGGTGACTCCCCACCAAACTTTGAAGGGTGTAGAAAATCTTCAGTGGAGCCAGAGGAGGGCAACCAACAGGGTGAAGAGCCAAGAATCGGAACGTGAGAAGTTTGGGAATATGCATGGTGCGATCTTCAAGTACTTAAATGAGAGTCACACAAAAAGAAAGCTAGATTTTGAAAATTCTAGTTTGAAAACGCTAGAATAAATGTGTATCAGTTAGATTTAAACTCGGTCTTATAACTTTATGTGGTTATAGTTTTCTGAAATTGGAATGACTGCCCCTTGAGGTAATGAGTTTCCCATTACTGAAGGTATCCGAATAAAATCCAGACGATAGTATGAAAGAATGAGCTTCCAAAGCACTTTGTTCATGTCTCAAACATCGTATTTACATCGTTATCATTTACATTCCAGTCTTCCTGTATGAATTGTTACCTCGTTCTAGGCTGAGCCTATCATACTCATTTTTACCTGGTTTAGAAGGTATTCACTGAATATTGAACGGGCGAGTGGATGGTGCCTGGATGAGGTTGAGGCTGGACAGAGTGACCTTTGGAGTCTCTCCAACGCTGAGACTCTCAGTTCTCTGAGCTAGGATTTGAACTAGGTTTAGAGAGTAGAATTGGAATCCAGAAAGGAGGTGCTGGTGGTGCCTTCTAGGCTTCACAGTATGGAAAGGCCTAGAGAAGGGATAGAGCAAGTCTGAGTGAAGGTGCTCTATTGGGTGAAGAACAGGAGTTAGAATTGGGGGAGAAAGCTGGCTCGTGATTTCCTGCAGTCTGGACCCAGGCTGACACTTGGCTAAATTGTTATGAAAGAAAAGTACTCTGACAATCACATGTGTCATGGCTGGATGGGGGATGGCTGGGGGCTTAGTGTGGACTGAGTTATGTACCTCCGCAATTTGTATATTGGATGAGGGTGGGGTCCTCATAATGGGATTAGTCTCTAATAAGAAGAGACACCAGGAAGCTTGCTTCCCCACCCTCCCTCTCATGCAAGGACACATAGAGAAGAGTGCCATCTGCAAACCAGGAAGAACACCCTCACCAGGGAAAAAAATCAGCCTAAGACAGCCTATTGCCTAAATATGGGAGGAAAAAGTTAAAACTCCGAGCTAGACAGCGGAGGAAGAATATAAAAGAGGGGACAGGTGGGAAGAGACATTATTGAAAACACCAGGACTTGGTGGTAAAGCAAATAGGAGAGGGAGGAAAGGAAGGTATTCAAGAGGCCCAAAGCTTTGTGCATGGGTGACCGTGAGGATGGACTTTTATGCTCACTGAGTTTCTTTCTTATTCAGATGGAAAGAATTTGGGAAAATATTCAGAAGGTTCGAGATTTTCCCAAACCGTTTCTGTTAAGTTCAGGGCTGAAAGTGGGCTGTTTCTCATAGTTGTGAGGATGAAAAGTCAAGAGTATTAGTCTGTGAAGGGCGAAAGTTTCAGAGCCGAGCTGCGGTACGGGTAAGACTTTGCCCTGAATGGCGGTGGTGACAGCAGGCACGGCTGGGGGGAGCCCATCACGGGCCTGCACAAGAGCAGCCACTTGGTGGGGTCACCCCACGTCATTAAATGACCTGTGAAGGTGAAGGCCTTTCAACTGGTCCTCCACACAGTGTCTGCTTTAGGCCCGCGCGCAATGAAAATTCTCATCCCTGTTCGTACTAAGGATAATTATATGTTTCTTAGGTAATTGGATTTGCTTTTTGACATTTTTGGACTTTGAATTGAACAAACACCTGACTCTGTCTGTGTGTGTGTGACAGGGTGAGGGAGGAGGTTGGAGGAGGTACCCAACGTTTCAGAGCCAGGATGGTGGTCCAGTTATAGCATATGTGTCATATATTACTTTTTTAGCCTCTTTTCCATTTCTTTTTATATCCACACCCTTGTTTTTCTGTCCTCCCTCCTCTTTTAATTTATGCTGCCTTGTATTTTATGCATCCCTGAAAGTAGTCCTCAATTCATTCTGGAACAAAGGAGAATAAGTACAAATAGATTTTTATGTGTATTAGTCCCCATTTTATGCATGAGCAAGCAGAGGCTCAATTAATTTTTCTAACTCACCTAAGATTACACTGGGTATTTCCGTTTTCTATTGCTAGGTAACAAATCACCCTCGAAATGAGCAACTGAACACATGAACATTTATTTTCTCACTTGGTTTCTGAGAGGCAGGAATCCGGGAGCGGCTTAGCTGAGTGCTTCTAGCTCAGAGTCTGAGGAGGGTGCCGCCAGGCTGTTGGGGGTGTTGCAGTCATCTGAAAGCTTGACTGGGGCTGGACGATCTGCTTGCAGCTCACGCGCATGGCAGCTGGCAGAACATTTCCGTTACTTGTTTCTTGAGCCTCTCTGCAGGGCTGTTCACAACCTAGGCACTGGCTTTCCGGAAAGCCTGTGATCTGAGGGAGACAGTGAGATGAAGCTGCAATATATTTTATAATTAAACCTCACAAATGATATATGGTCACTTCCTTACATTCTGTTGGTCACACACGCAAATCCAGGTAACGCTGGGGAGGGAACTCCACAAGCGTATGAATTTCAGGGGTGAGGATCACTGGGGCCATCTCGGAGGCTGCCAACCACACTGAGCAAATAATGTAGCTGAGGGGCGCCTGGGTAGCTCAGTTGTTAAGCGTCTGCCTTCGGCTCAGGGCATGATCCTGGCGTTCTGGGATCAAGCCCCACATCAGGCTCCTCTGCTGGGAGCCTGCTTCTTCCTCTCCCACTCCCCCTGCTTGTGTTTCCTCTCTTGCCAGCTGTCTCTCTCTCTGTCAAATAAATAAATAAAATCTTGAAAAAAAAATAATGTAGCTGAGTCCACATGATGTCGCTTTTACAAAAGCACTGGATTCATGTTCAAGTGTGGCCCCCTGAGCTGTTTCCATTCCTTGTGTCTTGAACACACGATGAATGAGCACCAGCGAGCAGTGCTATTCTGGGATTCCAGTTTTCTTCTCTGAGGCTGTGTACCGTTGCCCATGCTGCCACAATTTCATCCGTAAGGCTTTGTGTAGCCTCGTAACTCTATTTAATCATTGCTAAAGGTAAATCCAAATCTGATTCTTAAGATAACACTAAATGATTTAACTTTGGACACCACTAAGAAGTTAAAAATAATAGTTAACATTACACTATGTATGCTTACCTTCTCTGAATTTGGTTATGCAAGACACAATTGATTATACCTTTAGTTCCTTTCACTTTTTTCTGTTCTTTGCTTCATGGGAGGTGTATGTGTATAGAGGATAAAAGTTTCTGGTGATTCCACACCCCATAAGATGAGTCCACCCCTCTTGTCAATGTAATGAGAAAATCCATAAAGATATTTTTATAGAACATATTTTTACTGCACTGTTGAACTGTAGCCAAATTTTGTCAGGGAAAGAAATTAGGACATGTTGTTTTCCTGGACTCAGGGAACTGCTGGCTCAGTGTTCAGTATTCAGACCACAGATCCATGACTTACCAGTAAACCACCTGGATAAATGAACACAAAGGATTTCATTTGCTGCTGGCCATTACCTTGCCTTTTGATGATTCTTACTCTATTCTGCATCTGGAAAATTCCGTTTTCATTTGAAGAGTGCATAAACTGATGTCACTATCAATGTTTAAACACAACCCTAGAGCATTTTCTTAGCCAAGAGTATCTTTCAGTACAATGGTGTTGACTAATTATTTCAACTTCAATTTTAATTTGTAAGCCATTGCTATGTGCTAAGTGGTATTTGAGTGTTCTTAAAACTTTCTCTACCTCTGGAATCTACCTTCAAGGCCTGGTGTGGTGTGCTAGCTTACAAATGAGATAATCACTTCTGTCGAGGGAGAGAACTTTCTCTTTACATTTGACTTATGTACAAGTTATTTTGATAAATTCTCTTAGAATGTTGACAGCGTTCTAAGCTTTGTGCTACGTTCTGTAAATGGATAAAAGGGTAAGACAATCCTTGTGCCTTTAAGAACTTGTGGTCTAGCTGCTAGATAAACATTAACAGGAATAATTATGACACCATGTGATATGACAGAAGTATTCACAAAATGTTTGAAGAGAAGGGAGAAGGAGTTTAGTTCTGCCTGGTGGAGGAAGGGGATACCAGGAAAGACTCTTCCTAGATCAGTGGTCCCCAAGTGCTGGTCCCAGGACCAGTGCTAGTCTCTAATAGAATTTTTACAATTTGTGGCAGAGTGAGGGGGAAAAAAAATGAGGCCATGATATTTTAATGAAATAAATGAAATTACATAACTTTATGATTTTTATAAATTCTTCAGCCTGAAATTATGGATTTACATGTTTATTTTCTGTTATATTGTCCTTAGTCATGATGATAGTAAGTATTATTGTTTTCTTTAATTGCAAAATGAAACATGGCAATCTCACATCATTCCGCACTTTCGCTCATTCATTCATTTATTGGTCCTGGATATCCAAAAAGTTAGGAGCCGTTAATATGGATAGTTGGTTACATTTGAGCTGGAGTTGGAAGAGAGATACATTCCCATGTAAAGGAATTCCTGGTTTAACCACATCTGCGTTAGGGGTCAATTAATTTATAAGAAAGAAAAAAATATGCATGCTTGCTTTTTTAAGACTGATTTTGAATGCTTTTCTTGTATGTGTCTGGGGGCGTGTGGGAGGAAGATAGAAAACCTGTGTCCAGCGTGGTACAGAATTTGAACTATAGCTTTGGAAAGCTGCCTCCACCAACACAAATACTGGTTTTAGAAGGATTTTTGCCCCCCTAAAGTCTTCTGAAGTTTAGATCAGATTAGTCTTAATGATTATAAACCCTCTACTTCTTTCTGGGTGTTTGGTTAAAAAATCAGAACTTTTGTACATAAGGGCCTTTTGCCCCCCTAGCTGTTTGCAAGGAGATGGGAGCAAGAGCGAGCCATTGGCTGTGTCTGAGAAGGTCAGCAGTAACAGGACTTTACAGCCGCCCCGCTGGAGGCCAGCTGTGCCCACTGCCTCTCGTTCAGCTCACCGTTGGTAGCAAAGCTTTTCATCTCTTTGCAAAGAGATGCCTCTGAAGAATTGAGCTGTAGCCATAATTTTAAGGAATGTGTCCTCTTTGAAGAGAGATTCAAGGAGAATGACAGAAATGATAAAAGGACGGGATAATATCGAACGATGTTTAAGAAAAGTGTAGGGATTCCCCTGGCTGAACTCTGGGGCAGATCTTACAAGAGTTTACTTGCCCTGAGTGCCTCCCAGCAAAAGCACTTTAAGAAATGATCAAAGATTTTCTTGAAAACTTGCCAGACAACACTTGTACCTAATAGGCTTTCATTGTACTATGCACTTGGAAGCAATCCCCGTGTAAAGTAAGAGCGCTCTGAGGTCAGACAAGCTCCTTGCCCCACCCTCTTCCGACTGTCAGGTCATAACATTGCTAAACCTCGGTTTCCTCCTCTCTACCATGGGAATAATCGTTTTTACTCCATCGGATTTTTGTAAACAGAAGTAATAGCATGTGACAAGTATATACTACCATTCTGCCTCTTTTTATTATTGCTGTCTCCTTCTGAGAGGAGACCCTCTCTGCTGCCCCCTCTCCTCCTCTCCTGTGCACTGTCCTCCATCTTCGAATCTGGAGGGTCCTGCTTCAAGGGAACATGCATACTAATAGATTCGTTCGGCTTCCTTCAATCTAGAATATCTGCATATGAACAAAAGAACAATACCCTAATGTTTATAGGACAGGTCATTTATTTTGATAACTGTCATGTATGTAAGCAAATTAGTCAAAAATTTATATCAAGGGGGCGCCTGGGTGGCACAGTGGTTAAGCGTCTGCCTTCGGCTCAGGGCGTGATCCCGGCGTTTTGGGATCAAGTCCCACATCAGGCTCCTCCGCTATGAGCCTGCTTCTTCCTCTCCCACTCCCCCTGCTTGTGTTCCCTCTCTCGCTGGCTGTCTCTCTGTCAAATAAATAAATAAAATCTTTAAAAAAAATTTATATCAATGTATTTCTAGACAAAATCATGTACAGAAAAAAAATGTTAAATATTTAAGCAAATTGTATTTTCTACTAATAATCCTCAGACTTTTCTCTCTCCTTGACCTTCAGCAACTCAGCAATGGAAATATTGGAAGGAGGTAAACATACCAGTGATGATGGAATAATGGAATATTACACGTCCTTCCTGGTCCCTGCTTTGGAAAAAAGAGAGAGAGCGGGAGAGAGACAAAGATAGAGATATATGGTCCTGAGCGGGTGGGGTCATGACCTGATCTGACTCACAGAGGAGTGTCTGGAAGCCTGTGTGCCCTGAAATGACTAGCTGAGCTGTTGGAGGTTGAGATAGAGAAGCTAAGAAGCCTGTCTTTACTCACGTACTCCCAAGAATCAAACGTTGTAATTAATTAAAAAGGGGGTGGAGGGGCCATAAAGTCATATCTCTTGGTTAGAAATGTTGAATAGGGGCGCCTGGATGGCACAGTCGATTGGGTGCCTGACTCTTGGTTCTGGCTCAGGTCGTGATCTCAGGGTCATGGGATCGAGTCCCGCATCAGGCTCCAGGCTCAGCACAGAGTCTGCTTAGGACTCTCTCTCCCTCTCCTTCTGCCCCTCCGTCCCTCAAATAAATAAATAAATCTTTTTTAAAAATGTCAAATTGACCTAACCCTAAAGAGCATGATTTTGAGTCATTAATTCCCTCAACCAATAGTTAATGGTCACCCAATGTGTAGCAGACACTATTCTGGACACTGGAGATCAAAGAGGACCAAGTCCCTGTTCTCACGGAACTTGCAGTCTAATGAGGAAAACAATACAGAAAGAACACGGGAATTCCACAGAAAGGACCCTCCTGGGGCATAGGAACACCTGAGGTGGGCCTGGTGGCTTAAGTACCACGATCACCACTCAGAAAGTTAGGTGTGTGTTTTCATGTCGTTATACTAATTACAAAACGCTGATTTGCAACTAAAGCAGTGAGTATTTTTGACCTCTCAAAAATGATTGACATGGCTTGGCTTTGCAGATAGATCTATTTTTATTCTGCATTCTCAAGTT
Organism: Ursus maritimus; assembly: GCF_017311325.1. Classification (NCBI taxonomy): domain Eukaryota; kingdom Metazoa; phylum Chordata; class Mammalia; order Carnivora; family Ursidae; genus Ursus; species Ursus maritimus. The sequence goes on along the minus strand of NW_024427107.1, from coordinate 39,686,754 downwards.
TATGCTCTTTGTGGTAGCCAACAAGGAAAATGCCACCCAGCCACAAGTGTAATAGGATACGCTCTATGTTACCCATGATACTGACATGCTGAAGCAAACCTTTGATTTTATCAAATGCCATTTTGTACTTGAAGCACTGGGGTTACCTATCTAGGGTTTTACTCTTTGATAAGTTTAACTTTTTTGGTATGCTTTCTTAAGTTTCAATGTAAATTTTAATAAGAAATCTGAGCTGAGGGGCCCCTGGGTGGCACAGCGGTTAAGCGTCTGCCTTCGGCTCAGGGCGTGATCCAGGCGTTATGGGATCGAGCCCCACATCAGGCTCCTCCGCTAGGAGCCTGCTTCTTCCTCTCCCACTCCCCTGCTGTGTTCCCTCTCTTGCTGGCTGTCTCTCTCTCTGTCACATAAATAAATAAAATCTTTAAAAAAAAAAAAAGAAAAGAAAAGAAAAATCTGGGCTGAGGCCAAAGCCTGGATCATATTATGTGTGTTGGTAAAGCCACGAGAATGACCTTCAGATTTCTGTAGGCCGGTGGTTTGTAAAGGAGGAGAGTTTGTTCTAACCTTCACCCCCCTACAACCCGAGTGAAAAACATGTGGTAAATCAAGCGGGACATGTTAGGTGTTATATTTCAGCTACAGAGTGATATCTAATACCAGTCAGCGTTTGTTTTTAACCCTCGATGTACTGTATTAGGTAGTTAAGAACGAGTCTGCTCTCAGATATCCCCCACAGATTATTCATTAATTACACTGGGGAGAATGGTACCTTTACAATGGGGAGATCGGGCAGATACGACCAGCATCAGTGACTCTAACATCGTCAGTGATTGTGATTAGTGGCTGACGTGTTTTCCCTGATGAGAGGCAATGGGAAGTACACAGCAGCACCTGAGAAATAAGTATTCTCACCAAAGAATGTGTAACTTGACCATGAGGAAGCAGACAAATCTAGGCTGTGGGACATTCTGCAAGGCAGCTGTCTTGGACTCTTCGAACATGTCAAGGCTGTGATGGGACAACAACAAAAAAGGGAAGGAAGGCTCCAAATTAAAAGATACTAGAGAGACATGATGGCTGAGTCATGGAGTGCTGGATCCAAAAATGGAGGAGACGGCAAGGGACGGGAGAGGGAGGAAAATATCTTTAAAGGTTATTTGGAACAAAGATGGAGAAGGTTGAATATCATCTTTTTAGTATGTAATCCTTTTGTCTTGGTGTTAAGTTCCTTGGAACGGATCGTTATCAAGGAGACTGTCTTGGTTCTTTGGAAATACATGCTGAAAGCTTCGAGTGGGAAATGTCAGAAAGTCTGCAACTTTCAAATGGTTTAAGACAAAAATAAGAGAAACAAACATGGCAAAATGGTAATCGGTGAATCTAGGCGAAGGGAATATGACCTGTAGGTTTCGAGTTTTTAAATACAAGGGAGAGCGAGGAGACAAGGAAAGTCTATCTGAGAGAAATGATTACAGAAATCTGGAACGACACCAAAAGATGTAAGAAGGCACACATGCCTACACCTCAGGCATGCAGCCCGGGACAATGGGTGGAACTCTGCAGTGGGAATCACAGGGCTTATGTTCTCCGTGTCCTCTGTCATCACCAGCCGTGTGATTGCGGGCAGTTTGCCTAAACTCTCTGTATGCATTTCCTAGGGCTGCCGCAACAAAATACCGCCAGCTCTGTGGCTTCAAACAACAGAAATGTATTTTCTCACGGTTCCAGAGGCCGGAAATCTGGACTCAAGGTGTCGGCAGGGCCAGGCAGCCTCTGCAACCTGGAGGAGAGAATCCTCCCTGGCCTTCTCCCTGCTGCTGGTGGTTGGCCAGGCTCCTTGGCGCCCCTCCCCTTGCAGTCACAGCACATTTATCTCTTCCTGTGCGGCACACGGTGTTCTCCCCTCGTGAGTCTGTCCCGGTACCTCATCTCTAAGGACAGCACACATATTGAATTAGGGCTCTAATGACCCTAATGACCTCATCCTAAGCTTGATTACATCTGCAAACACCCTATTTTCAAATAAGGTTGCCTTCACAGGTACTCGGGGTTAGGCCTTTGACGTTTGTTTGGGGCGGGGGGCACAATTCAACCTACAAGACTCTCCATGCTTGTTTCTCCAACCCCCAAACAGACCTGAGCAATGTGGGGGGACCCATGAACCAAAATGGAGTCCAAGGTCTTTCCCTGCCCTGCGCGCAAGGCTCTGTGCGTCCGCTGTTCCAGGCTGGGACATCAGTCAGCCTTGGGTTACTAGAAAGCCCAAGGAAGACTTGGTGAGGAGGTTCCCGGTCATTACTGAACAGATAAGAACCGCGGCCTTTGGAAAATCCGATTCTTGCACATTCTTGGCATAGCAGGCCGCTGTAGCTTGCCGTGACAGTCCTTCTCTTTGTCTCAGCGGCTGTTGGCCGAAAGTTTTCTGAGTTGAACTCTCATCCTGTTACCCATAAAATTACATAAAATGAGATGCTGGTGTTAAAAAAAATAAGTAACTGTCACGTCGCAAGTGATTTCAGATGTTGGATAGGCCGCCAGCTGGAGCAGATTAATGAGGGAAACCAAGACTCCTCTCTCTGTCTTCGTCCTTCAGGCTAAAAAAAGGCAAGATAAGAAGAGAGGACGTTCTGTAATGAGTAAGGGCAGCTGCACCTTCAAACCGGCTCAGCCCCTCCTGCTGGGCCCCCTCTGGGCGTCTGGAGGAGGAGACCCTTTGAGGCCCTTGGCTCTCCCTTTGCAAGCAGAGGAGGCAGGGGGCAGCATAAATGGAGATGAGAACTGTCCAGGCTCCTTCCTGATGTCCCCGTGCTTCAAAGAGAAAACTGTGTCACAGCCGGGGAGGGGAAAGCACCGAACACCAAGTTGAAAGAGAACATGTTCCCAGAACTCTAGGCCCACAGTTCTGTGCGACACATTGTATACAAAGATGCGTCCCCACCCCCCCAAGCCCCCCGCATCTCCCTCCAAGTGACCTAAGGTGGACACACCAGGTATCTGTAAACCAGGACAGGGTGGTGTCGCATCTGAGAAATCTCCAACTTGTGGCAGGAAGCAAAAACCTCAGCAAAATGAGATCTGATCCAAAATTAAATAGCGTTTCTTTTTCCTGACTTTCAGAAATTATTGAGGTAAACAATTGGTAATTTAATTATAATGCTGTCGTTATGAGAGCCTGTTACGTCACTGGCTGCCAATGCTAGGTAAAAACACTGGGAATTCACGCTGCGTTATTATTCTAGTCTTTCTCTGCCATCCCTTCAGCAGCGGGAGTTATGGGTTTGTCAGCATTTCCGTTATTACCTATTATTTTCAAAGCTTCTGTCTCAGTTGCTGAAAATTGCATGGAATTGGGTGGAAGCCTGGAGATAATTTCCTTTAGTGTGATAGCAGCTGCATTCTTTTATGGTTGCGTGTGACTTCGCAAGTGATTTCTATTTCTTTTTATTAAAAACTTAATTCATACATAAATCTCAACTCCTTCCTTATGCGTATAGTTCTTATTCAAGATGGGGGTGTGAATCATACGGAGTAAACATTTACAAACAGTGCGCGATTCAAGAAAGGTCCTGCCCTGAGGCAGCGACAGAGCAAGGTATGGTCAAGAAGTAATGAGATCAGTGTGGTGGTCAGCAGTCATAGTTCTTTCTGGTCACACGTTGTGTACCTCTGGGATTCGCACTATCAAACAGAGGAGACAAGAAGATAGGGTCTTAAATTACAAATTTAAATTGTAGGTGTTACACTTGCTGCAGACATTGGGATTTCTTATCAAATCATAGAATTTCAGTATCTGAAAAAGAGCTTGGATTTTATCTTACCCATCAACTATGGATACTTATTCCATCAACTCCACATTCCCTCTTCTTCTTTTCCAACAATATATCAGTCATCTATTGCCGTGTAACAAACAACCCCAAAACTTAGTGACTTAAAAAACAATCATGAGTAACACACAATTCCGGATTTTGGCGGTTTGAACTGAGCTCAGGTAGGTTGTTCTCACCCATATGGCTACACAAACTCCGTTCAAGGCTCTCTTTGTGTTATGTTTGCAAAGCAAATCACATGGCCAAACTCACATGCAAGGAGATGAAGAGATAAGACCCTATCTCTTGGTGGCAGGGACAGCAACATAAATGGAAGTATGCATCCATTTGTTTTTATTTGGAAAATGTGGTCCCATCTGTCAGACTCAGCTGGGATCTCCCTAGTATTCTGTTTTGCCTGAAAAGAAACAAATGGAGAGATAGTTATGGGTCTATGTGCCCAAACCAAAAAGCCTCCTAAGGGAAGTGAGAATTCATCATAGAGAGAGAGGAGAGGGACACGATTGTCCAAGGACATTGAGTCAGTGATAGAGGTGGGGACACCTCAACACGGTCCCTATCTGTCCCTCAGATGGCCCCAGCCCTGTGCGCATGATCCCAAGGCCTGAGAAGAGACGGCGATAAAAAAATAAAACAGAGTTCCAGTGAAGCTTCTAGGGAAGACGTGGGCATTTAGAGGGTGAAGGGAGTATGGTGTGGGAGTGGGAGGGATGGGGGTGCTGAAACCAGCCTGCTTCTGGACCAGAATTGACATGGGAGAGAAAATCACTCGGGTCAGGCATCCAGGCCTTTGACACAGGCTTCGATGGTTCTCAACCACACATGAGACACCCTGTCAGGACTCCCAGACAAGCTGGAAGACATCGAGGGAATTGAGTTTCCTATAGAGCAAGCAAGGCCAGAGTCAGAGAAACCTTTTTTGGTGACCCTTCTCTTTTTTTTCTTTTTTCTTTTTTCTTTCCTTTCTTTTCTTTTCTTTTCTTTTCTTTTCTTTTCTTTTCTTTCCTTTCCTTTTCTTTTCTTTTTTTCTTCCCTATGGAGGAGCAGGGCGAGGCCCAGGCAAAACTGCAGATTGTTCTTTGTTCTTGACATGTCTTAACCTTACACAGATTCTCTTTCTCCTGTCTTGTCCTCATCTTCTCTATATTTGATTTACCGTAACAAAAAAGGCTCTGCTTTCTGTTATTTGACAAGTAATTCCACCCCCCGCCAGGCTTTAATTACTTCCCTGACCTGGGGATCTTTGCATTTTCATAGATTTCTGATGACCCAAACTCCCTCTGGAGCTAAAGGAATAAATCTTTCTTTTTTCTTGAAGAAGAAAAACTGGCTTTAATCTTAGATATTTTCACATATTCCAAAAGTATCTACAAAGAGACATTCACTCTAATAAGTAAATTTATCAAGATCTAAAGGGAAAAAACCTTTACTAGAAAATGCCGTTGTAGCAAGGGGAGATGCTGAGCAGAGAAGGCTTCCTGGAGTCTCTCAGATCACCTCGCATGGGTAGCTCTAGTCTCAAGGCGGTGTCTGTGCCTCCAGGAACTGTGAGGACCAGAGGAAATACGAAAAGGACAATGTGCTGATTTTGGAAGATGAGAGAAGCTAACGAGCTTTTAGTCAGTATTTTACTATGCAAATTTTCAAACATAAGAAAATTGGGAGGAATTTGTAACCAACGTCCATGTTCTCACCATTCAGATTCTCATATACGGTAAGATACTTGCTTTATCCCATCTCTACCCCGTCCATCCCTATCCATGAATCCATCTAATTTTTTGATCCATTTCAAAGTAAGTTGCAAGCATCACTTCCCAAAATACTTCAACATGCATTTCATTACCTAGAGTTTCATTTCTTTTACAGCTTTTTTTTTTAGGTATGCACAATGATATATGCACATTTTTGGCAAAGATTCTCTGAGTTTTGACAAATGTGCACAACTGTTTAATGGAGACTCCAATCAAAATGACATTACCATTATCCCAAAATGTCTCATGCCCCTTCTCAGTCAGTTTGCCCTCTTACCCAACCGCAGAGACAGCAAGTGTTCTGATTTTTTCCACCATGGGTTGGTTTTGCCTGTTCTAGAACTTCATCGAGTTGGAAGCGTACCCCAGTGCATACTGCATTATGCAAGGCTTCTCTCAAACGCAGCATGCTTTAGAGAGTCACCTGTGGTGTTGCTTGTGTGACTAGTTTGTTCCTTTTCTGTCGTCGAGCGGCACTCCATTTGTTAAATTTATCAGAGTCTGTGTATCCATTCTCCAAGGTCAATACCTGGAATAAAGCTGCCATGAACATTCTTGTATGGCTTTTTGTGGATGTATGTTTTCATTTCCTTGGGTAAACACCTAGGAGTTGACGTCCTGGATCATAAGGTAGGTATCTGTTTAGTTTTATTAAAAAACAAAAAACAAAAAACAACTGTGACTTTTTTCTGAAGTGCTGTATGATTTTACAACCCCACCAACAATCGGTTCCCCTATATCCTCATCAACATTTTATATTGTCAGACTTGCTTCATTTTAGCCATTCTGATCAGGGCGTACTGAGAGAACTTAATGAACACTTAAAGTGAGGTTAAAAAACCTGGTAGGGCAATGAAATAAATCATTAGGATTTTTGTAGTTTTTATTTTTATAGTTTTCTGTTTAATCTCAGAGTATAGTCTGGATATCGTAAAAGTTAGAAATACTGAAGGTAGAGTAGCTAATTGAAACTTTTGGCTAATGAAAAAGTACGTGAAGGTTTTCTTTTCTACATATAACATTGTCATGAGAACAAGAGAAGAAACGTGATCATTGGGGGCTGTTGTTTCTAAAGGAAAAACCAGGAATGAGTTTAGAGTAATTAATTAGAAGTTTATATTTCCAGAAATATAAGCCATTGAGCTCTAAGGCATAAAAAACAAACCAAATTATTGTTTCTGGAAATTTCCTTCTTCTTCTTTCATTAACTATTATTTGACAACAAAGCCAACCAATTATTGTTCTAGGCAGAGGAATATACTTAAGCATTAGTCATAGTTCCTGTTCTCTAGCTAGCATGTAAGTCTGTGAGTATTATTCCATGATTCTGTATAAGCAATAACAGATATATAATCAGCAAGTGCTGGGGAAAGGGATGTGGGAGCCCTCGACTAGAGAGAGACTTCAGGAAAGGGATAAGACTGAACGTCTACAAATATGGAAGGATCAGTGTTACTCCAAAGAGTAATCAAAGGAATCCTCATGAGGGTAGATTAACACTTTACTGAGAAACCTGCTTCTTTATCAAAAGATGCTTTGTCTTTGACCACTGTGGTACAGACATGAGAGAAATTGCAGGGTCAGAAGAATTAGGAAGAATGTTCCCAGATGCCTCTAGAATCTCAATATTCAGAATCACTACAGAAATCACGTTTCTTTGGCAATGGCGTTGGTGAACTATTGCCAGAGAGTAATTGAGTAGGGTGTGTGTGTGTGTGTGTGTGTGTGTGTGTGTGTGTAAAGCGGAGGCAAGTGGAAGCAGAAAGAATGTAGAAATCTTGGATAAAGAAATGGTCTATAACACATTTATTGATAGGCATTTATTTATACGCTGTTTTGTTGCAGAAGAAAGTTAGGATAACTTGAATGGATACATATAACTTGAAAGCATAAATTTAAAATAAGGGTGAGATAACTTTTGCATGAGTTTCCTCCTGCATCACTGTACTAATAGCTTTGCACTTGTGCGGACAATTGAATGGCACTTACAGCCTTCGACCTACATTTACAAAGCAGGTGGTCTGAGTGTCGTGCAAGCTGGATTCTTTCTGGGTCACCGCCTGTTGTGAGTTAGGTTTGGAATGAATTCCACAACCTTACCCAGTTTAGGTTAAGGAATACTCTTTATTGAAGAAACCAAGGCAGATCACATAGAACGATAAGACATGGATTCACTGCCTCCCATGGGCCCTCGGAGAGACAGGGAGGGTGCCCTGCAAGACTTGTACTCAGGATTGATAGTCCAGTAAGGAATAGTCCACCCCCCCAACCCTGATTCCATTTTCTAGAAAGCAAGTATAAGAAAGCCACCTTGTCCCTGGGGAAACGCTGAGGCAGCCTGTCCAGGCAGGTTGGATTTGGGGGTCCAGTGTTTACAGAAGATGCTGGGAAAGCCAGCTGCCTCGCACCGGAGGAACTCGGTGTCCCATCCTGGAACACTGGCTCCCAGTTCCCATGCTCATGAGCCACTGATGCATTAATCATAGTACTGTCCTTTACCATTTTCAAGGAGATCGGTAATAATAACAGTAACGACTTATTAAGCACCTACTATACACAGGCACTGCTCGAGAGATCTACACGCATTATGTCATTTAGTCCTTATGACGACCTTCTGAGATAGTACTATGATCATCTCCATGTTACAGATAAGGAAATTGAGTTGTAGCGATTTGAAATAATTTGCCCAAAGTCACACCGCTGGATAGTTTTAAACTTAGGAACCATGCTCTTTAACCACTACACTCTCTTGTCTCTTGCCAAATGTAGTAGACATTCATGTTGGCCGCTCAGTGGTTTGTTTCTCTGTAGAAGGATTTACCTGCAAAGTGGCATTACAATCAGGAAGGTCTCTGTGGAGTATCAACTCAGAGCAAGGAGAGTTGGGACAAATTGAAAGCCTAATGACATTAAGACCCACAGTAGGGTCAAAATATACCCAGTGCAGCGATGGGGAGCGGGATTTGGGGAGTCATGGCATCCCTCCCTCTGGAAGCTGCCAACTTCTGCCTCTCTGTACTTGTGTTTATTTTCTTTTTAATTGTTTCTAGAACGGCAGTTCCCCTTTCATTAATTCAGTTCTACTTTGACAGCATAATACCTGCAGTTATGTTCTTGCTTTTCCTGTTTTGAGTCTAGGAAATATTTTGTGTTTAGGGTGACAGGTTTAGTGCATTCCTTCCCTGGACGTTGGCGTGCTTAGTCAAAGCGACCGAGCTCTCACCGACCACGCTCCACCTTGCCTCCCGTCTCGGTTCTAACCTAAGTCCTGACATTCTTATGCCACTACTGCCATCGCTGTCCTAGTAACCGACACAAACCTGGTTTACATGATAGACCTTCTTGATCTTCCTGCCTAGAGCTTTTCCTCTCTCCTGTCCGGCCTCCACACACAGGCTGCCACCCAAAATAGCTCCAGGGATGACCTATACCTTATGTAGCTCCCTTTTGATTTCAAAATAAGCTCCTTAGCTTGGTGCTTTGGGCTTCTCGTGACCTCACTCCCCCTTACCATCAGTGTTCCTCCCCACCGCACTCCTCTGTCCTCAGGCCCCGTCCTTGCTCAGGTTAGTTCCTTCCTCTTAAAACGGTCTCTAACACAACCACCTACTCGTGCAGGGTCTCCCTGATCGCTCTCTCTCACCTGGATCAGAATTCTCTTTCTCTCCGCCAGGGTGTCCCACAGTGCAGGACAGCCCTCATGCTACGTTTAGCTTTGTGATGATGGGAAAACCAGGGGCTCTGGAGCCCGGCCTCCTGGGTGAGGAACACATCAAGGAATTATGACAATATAATAATAGCTAGAACTTTCTCAATAGCAGTCACATACTGAGTGCTTTATAGCATTATCTCATTAACTACTTCCAACTCTCTCAGGAAGGGGTTACGGTCCTCATCATACTAACAAGACCAAGCCTCAGGAAGTAAGGTAGTAGCCAGGTGGGGGCGCTGGGGTTCCGAGCCTGGGGCAGAGGCTCAGCATCGGCATTTTGGGGCCCAGCTCAGGGGCAAGCTGGCAGCGGGCTCCAGGGAGGCATCAAGCGGAAGACCTGGTCTAGGCTGCCCTCATTTAACTCCTATTCTTAATCACTTGGAAGGGAGCTGGCACAGCGGGGGCTGCACGGACCAGAGGAGGAAACCAAAGCAGATGTCCAAGGGGGCTGGTGCAGAGCAGGAGAGAGGAACCGGTCTGGGGAAAGCACACATCAAACCAGCTGCAGAGAGCCAGTCCCCCACGAGGGCGGGGAGGTCAGGAGAGAAAGGAAGCTGGGAAGGTGGAAAGCACTAGGGGGGCTGACGGCCAGTCACGGCGGGGTGGGGCTGCTCCGTAATGGGATGAGGCAACAGCAAGGCCGGGCTATTCTGGGCAGCACTCAGCACAGGTGTGAAAGTACAGAGAGGCCTGCTGTCATCTTCATGCTTGCAGAGATCGGTCTGTGTCACAGACTCGGCGTGCGTGTATGCGTGTGTGTACATTCTCACACACACACACGGAGCCTTACCTCTCTCACCCACACACACACCAGTACGGAGCCCCATCACACCCCGTGAATCTTTTTAACTTTCTTCTTTTCCAGGTTCTGCCTGTAGATTTCCTAATGCTTCTAAGAGAAGTGGTGGGGCTACTGCATTTATAGAATATGGGGTACAGTTCAGAGCGGTTGGGAAGGCAGCAAATAAGTGGCTGAACAAAACGGCACTCAGCCACTGACGAGCTAGACCCAAGTTCTGGAAGCTCTGTTTTTAGTTGGAAGCTCTGATCTTTCTGGCCCATCTAGAGGCAACGTTGCTTAGTCTTAAAGGCTGGAGCCTGGGTTCACATATGGCTCCTCCTTTTACTACCTACATAAACTTAATTATTCCACCACTGATGAGTCTATTCCCTCACCTGTGAAGTGGAGATAGTAATAACACGTCCCTCGTGGGGTTGTGGAGAAGGTTAAATGCAACGGGACTTGTGTTGGTAGGCCTGGGTAAGTGGACACCAGTGTTCTCTCTAAATGTCCCTGGAGGTTACCAGTGTACGGGATTCACAGTTTGCCTGTGGTCTTCTTCAGGTGACTTTGGATTTTGGTACGCCAGGCTTTGCAAAGCTTAACAGATTGAAACCCACAGTGAGAAACAAAACAACACAAAAAGCCAGTTTGAGGACTTTCTTCTAAAGCTAGAATAAGGGATCCCAGTCTTTGGAAAGTTGCTTAAATGGGTTCAGAGACATACTAGCTTCAGGGCCATAATTTTATGTACCTCTGGGGCCCTTCTTAGCCTGGGACCATTAAGAGGGTCCTTACATGTAGGTACCTTGAGAGCCACAGCTGTGTAGTGGTTCTGCCATTCCCAAACCTCTAAGGCTTGAGAGCGCTCTTCAAACGCAACGTAGCACACGTATCGGGGCTGTGGGCCTGCCCACGACAAGGTGAGGAAGAGATGGAGTGAGGCCCTCTGAGAGTTTCATTTTTCTCCCTCCTTATTTGGGGAACTTATTCAGCACCTGCCAGAAGCAAAAGGACAGTTCCGGGCACTCTCAGCTGGCTGATTCCCAGGAGGGGGAAAGGGACATCTCTGGCCTTCCAGCTTCCAGGGCCCCCTGGGGCCCATTCAGTCTAGAGTCTCAAAGGCTCAGGAGCTAACGGTGCTCACCCGTAATCCCCTGTCGAAGTAAGTGATGGGCAGACTCGCCCTGCACGATTAAGTCCTCTCGACCAGGGCTCTCCTCCACAAAGTTCTGGGTGAGCAGGGTGCATCCAGAGAGAAACCATACGAGGACCCTTTCTTCTTCAAACCAAGGCAAGGAAAATCAGAAAGAGGCAAGTTGTCTGTCTTCTTCTTCTTTTTTTTTTTTTTAAGATTTTATTTATTTATTTGACAGAGAGAGAGACAGCCAGCGAGAGAGGGAACACAAGCAGGGGGAGTGGGAGAGGAAGAAGCAGGCTCATAGCGGAGGGGCCTGATGTGGGGCTCGATCCCAGAACGCCGGGATCACGCCCTGAGCCGAAGGCAGACGCCCAAAGACTGCGCCACCCAGGCGCCCCAAGTTGTCTGTCTTCTATCTGCAGAACTGACTAAGCAAATTTATGAACAGGCCAAGACCAATCTATCTTCTGATTCAGGAACCTGAATTTGTTTTGTATTTGATTGAGTTAATTAATAAAATGCTTACATGCTCTATTTTTCCTCTATAATAAGCCGAAAAATTTCTCCATAAAATGTCCTAAATGACTGTGCTTTTGAACTGAGTACGACCCTCTGTGGGTGATTTTTGGGCATACTGGAAGGTGAATAGTTCGACAGCTCTTTTAAAAATGTGTATTAAGAAGGATGATAAGGGTATCTCTCAACAGAAAATGAGGACAGGGTCTCCCCTTCCCTTACCCCACACAAGTATCCAGGAAGCTGATCTGGTAGATCCTTCTTGGAAAACTTTTCTTAGTTTTATCTGACAGAGATGCTGAATGTTTTGCCAGTTTCCAAGGAAACTAGTGGGGAAGATAGAGTTGCTTCTGCTCAGAAGGAGGTGTCCTAGCCAGCAAGCCCCTGCTCTCTCTGGCCTAACACACGCCCTTATAAACTGCGTAACCGCAGGCAGGTCACACAACCTCTCTGGATATCAGCTTCCTTATTTCGGCAATGGGAATGTCCACAGCTCTCCTACCTGCCTTATGTGGTTGTTGTGGGGAGTGAAATGGCATAATCTATAACAAAAGGCTTTGCAGAGGCAACAAGCCATACAGATGCGAGGGGAAATTATTGTACTATTACAGCTGCCAGCCCTTAACTAGAGTCCATCTGGAGGATTTTATTTCCCCAGGTGATAACTTCTTTGTTTCCAAGTAAAAATGGTTAAATTCTGTCAAGGACTATGGGGCAAAGGCATCAATCTTCCGCTTTGGCTGAATAATGGAGCAGTATCCCTTGGAGAAAAGTCTGAATGCTATTTGTGTACCCACTAGTATTAGAACAGTTTCTAGACATTATGTCCTTGGATTTAAAAATTATTACACAATAAAGTCTTTTCCTCTGAAATTCTTCAGAGCTGTCCTGCACCTATAGAGTTGGCCACCGTGGAGTCAGACTCAAGAGCGCCATGTAACGCCAGACACAAGTCTTGCTTGTGGTTGAAACTGTCAGGAAACATGCAGGGACTCCAGGGGATGAGGATGAAGGATTTCACTATACTGACCAATTTATGTATAGAGTCATGAGTAATAAAGTGGGAAAGTTATCTGAGTCAAATTCCTCATTTTCAGATGAGAGAATATTGGCTCAAAATTGGTTAAGTAAGCAAGATAGGCTTAGTGATAGGTGAAGTAGTTATTTTTTGAAAACTTAGTTTTTCTGATTTCCAGGCCAATGTTCTTTGTATTAAATCATCAATAATATGAACAATATCAACAACCACAATAACGGCTACTGTTTATTGAACAATGAGTATGTGTTAGACATTGTGATAAGTTATTTACATAGATTCACTCATTTAATTCCTGCAACAAACCAGTGAGGTGGTCTTTCCCCCATTTTACAGATGAAGAAGGTGAAACTCAGAAGTATTAATTACTTGCTCAAGATCAGGATATTGATGTTTATATCAGTTCACAATATAGAGAACAAGAAGGGGTAAAGTGTCGCGGTTGTTGCTGTTTTTTACATACAACCTTGCGTCCACGTACTTAAAAATTTAGAGATGAAAAATCACGTCTTCCCCCAAATATCAAGGACCCTAGAAAATATACTCTGAATGCAACTGTCATCCAAAACTTACCCTGAAGCGTGGCCCAACTTTATATTGACAGGGATTAACTGGAAATGAGAGTGTGGAACCTCGACTTCTTCCGCAATCCAAGCTTTTAGAATTCAGATACCAGATGAGTCATAAGAAAAATGTGCAGGCTTTTGGCCACAGTGGAAATACTCATTTCCCCAACGGTTCAGCACATCAAAACATCGAGGCCAACTATTTTTATGTGCTAGGAATGTTTAAAACATCTTTTAGTCTTAGTGTTGCTTTTAAAATAATTGAACCAACCTCTGTTGCTCCTGCCATAGTTCCATTCTAAAGACCCTGCCCTCCGGCTTTTTCTCCTCTTGCTTTGTAGGAATTATGATGAGAAACTCTCCAGGCCCGCAATCGTCACTTGCCTCAGTAAGTCTGCCTGTCCCTTCGTGTTGGCATCATATGCTTCCAACATTTGCTAAAAAGGGTAACTCCTCTATAAAGTCTTTCCACACTCTGCGACAAACTTAGGGAGCTTGACTTTTAAAACTCTGGACATGTATTTAATTATAACTCAAAAGATCAAAAAAAAATTTTTTAGAAATCCTGTCTTCCCTAAAAAGTTAACTTTACATTCAACAATGCTATGAACCAATGTCCTAAAAGCACCAAAAGAAGTTCCTGAAATATCTCCATTATAAAATAAAAACATAATAGTAGAGAGAACAGCTATCTCTGAAATCAGTCCAGGCTCCTTAAGCCCAAACAGAAACAGGATGGAACTTGACAAGAATAAAAGAAAAAAAAATCAAAAAATCTTATGAAAACAATCCTGTATTTGATTATTGGCTGGTAGTGGAACATGGCGTGTAACGTTGATGGGAAAGAGGATCGTGATGGTCATTTAATAGGACATTTGAGAGCAGAATGAGCTGTGGTTAGTGGGGTCTACACCATCGCTCTTACTTCTTTGTCTCTTTTATCTATTTATGCATATGTTGGTAGATCTGTACATGGCCAGCATTTCAGCACTTAGGGACTTGAGTCCTTACTACCTGTTAGGACCTGAGGATACATCATTTAAACTGTCATGGTCTATGGCCTTGAGAATCCCACTGTCAATTGGTGGAAATAGACAATACATGAATTCCTATGATCAGATGTAATACCCGCCACAATGGAGAAATGCACAGAATGGACTGGAGTCCGGGCTGTGCACCTGTGAGGAGCCAGGGATGGATTTGCCAAGGAGGTGACACCTGAACTGAACCTCAAATGCTAACTAATGGTTAGTCAGTCAGGGAAAGAAGAGAAGAGGGACACTCCAGACAATGGGAAGAGGCACAAATGCATGAAAGACCACTGTGAGTTTAGGATGGTGATACTGGTGATACTGGTATGAGGAAACAGAGGAAGGCTGAACCAGTATGCTAGGCCTGGATTTTGAAGGACATTTTACTCCATGTTAGGAATTGGGAATTGTAGATAACTGGGAATTAGAGAGAACATCAAGGGAGGGCTGGCCTGCTTACATATATATTAGAAAGATAACTTGGCTAGAAATATCAAGGGTAAGTGGAAAGGAGGGAAGCTTGAAAGCAGAGACTGAAGATTTAAGGGTTATAGGGCTACCCCAGTGTAGTCACAGTTCTCCAGAGAAACACAACTAATAGGGTGTGTGTGTTTGTGTGTGTAAAGAGACATTATAAGGAATTGGCTCATGTGATTATGGAGACTGAAAGCTCTAGACTCAGGAGAGTCAATGGTATAGTTCCCTTCTGAGTCTGAAGGCTTGAGGACCGGTAAAGTCAATGGTGTAAAGTCCTGTCCAAGTCTCAGTCCAAAGGCAGAAGAAGACCAATGTCCCAGCTCAAAAGACACTTAGAGGGAGAATTCTTTCTTACTCAAGCTTTTTATTCTACTCAGGCCTTCAACAGATTGGATGAGGCCCACTCACGTTAGGGAGGCCAATCGGCTTTACTCAGTCTACCAATTCAAATGCTAGTCACATCCAGAAACAACCCCGCAGACACACTCAGAAATAATATTTAACCAGTATGTGGGTACCCCATGGCCCAGATAAGTTGACACATAGAATTAACCATTTCATTCAGCTACCAATACTCCCAGTCTCGTTTCCTGGCCCCTCCACGCCTTGAACTTTGTCAGCTTCCAGAGTGATCTTCCCCCAGAGCCAATCTGGGTCTGCCACTGCCCTGTGTGAAGTGCTCCACCCGCTGTCTTCAGGGTATAAGGTAAGCTGTTTTCCCTGCTGGAGAAGATACAGGCCCATTTCCCCCTCACCCTACATCCCAGGCACTCTACCTCGAGTTCTCCAGAAGAGCCTACACCCTCTCTTTCTCTGCTGACAGCGCCCTCTACCTGAAACATGGTTGGCCTTGCTTTCCTCTTCCTTCCCCCTCCCCGGGCTAACTCCTACTTAATCTTCAAGGATCATTTTAGGCCATTCTTCTGTTCTAGAAAGCCTCCCCTGACTTCACCTTCCTCCCTGGTCTAGGTTCAGAAAAGCACCCAAATGTTCCAAAGCATCCTTTTGCACGCCCCTATTTGGTTCTTGTCCCATTGTAATGTGATAGGAACAGAAACTACTTGCAATTATTGAATAGTCACCATTTGCCAGGCTCCGAGCTAAATGCTTTTTATGCTTTACCTTGTATAATCCTTGCACCTTTGGCAGTAGGTGCTATGATGAACCCCATTATGTTAAGAAAACTAAAGCTTGGAGACGCGGAGTCACTTGCCCAAGGCCACAGCTAGTATGTAGGGGAGACAATTCAAAGCCAGGGAGCTGAACTCCTGAATCTGTGCTCTTAACCACTGTGTTTTACAGCTTGAGTTTCTTTGCCCTAAACCATGTGCATTTTAGGGATAGAAACACTCCTTATCTTTGTTTCCATAGCACCTAGCACAATGCCTGGCATCTTAGGGAGGAAAAAAAAAGTTTGTTGAATGAATGCAAATGAACAAATTCAAGGTGGAAACAAGGAGCAAGGAGGTGAGAATTGGGCAGTGATTGCAGAGTACTCCTTCGTGAATTATGGCTAAGTAGGAAGAAAGAGAGAAAAAGAACCAGGAGGGTGATAGCTACGGGGACACACAAAATTGAGACAAGTGTGTGTGTGTAGAGGAAGGGGCTTAATCACTTCTAGGCCGAAGAAAAGAAGCCAGTGAGAATGGAAAAACGGAAGACGTAGAAGAGATAGGGCATATTTCCAGAGTTTACGCGAGATGAAATCAAGCAAGAGCTTGGATAATGTGAGTCAGCTCCTGGGGAGTGCGTGAACGTCCTCAGTTCCAATTTTTACCTTGAAATATTTCTCGAAGGATGTATCTCCTTGAGCCTTCTACTTAGAAAATGCTTTAAAAGTATTTGTTATGTTTGGCGGTGCCTGGGTGGCTCAGTCATTAAAATGACTGACTCTCGGTTTCAGCTCAGGTCATGATCTCAGGGTCATGAGATCGAGCCCTGTGTCAGGCTTCACACTTAGTGCAGAGTCTGCTTGGGACTCTCTCTCCCTCTCCCCCTGCCCCTTCCCCCTGCTTTCTCTAAAATGAAACTTTAAAAAATAATTCCTTGTTATGATTGCATACATGAATGAGATAAAATCATATTACGTTAATTAACCTGTTTCAAATACATTTGCAGCTGCTCTACAGCAGCGAGGAGAGTGGGTCCTGAAAATTTCATTAGAAGAGAAACATTTTGTAACTATATGGTGAGGGATGTTAACCGGACTTATGGCGGTGATCATTTTGCAATGTATACAGATATTGAATCATTACATTGCATACCTGAAACTAAGAGGTATAATGTTATGTCAATTATACCTCAAAAATTAAAAAAATTTTAAAAAAGAGTAGGAACACCTGAAATTGCTTTGGACACTGCATCTTTCTAAGCCGAAATATGTCCTCCATAAACATCAGTTTTGTTATTCAGGAGGTAGAATGTGAAACATTATCTTCCGCTAAAATGAAATGCCTGGAGCTACATTGCCAGTGATTTTCTTGTTGTTAGACCAGCTGGCATTAGCCCAGCATTTTAGGTCAAAACAGCAGGGCAGCATAGAATTAACTCAAAAGCCTGTGACTTCGTGTTGGGTAGGAGTTCTAAACCCCTCCCCCAACATGTTTCTCCCCTATAAGTTAGAAGAATAATACCTTTCTTCCAAAGATCTTATGAGGATTAAATGGGGAAAAAAATGTGAAAGGGCTTTCAGTTTTCAAAGAACATCCCTGTTATAAGACTTTTAGGCCATGAGCAGATATCAAACCATTTGATGTCAAAGATAAAATTAAACACAATAACAGTTGTGCTAGAGCTAACAGAAAGAGAGCCTTAAAAATAGAAGGGCCTCTCACATATTGCTTGAATCTCAGGGTTGGACAACCTTCACAGAGCGGGCACATTGCCCGTATGCCAGGCCACGAGGCAGGGATTCTAGGAGTTCTACACCGATCCAGCTCCTCTGAGAAATTATCTGCTTGCATCTCCCACCCTGGAGGGAAGAGAAGAGAAGGGAGAGTCTTTAGAGGGTGGGCTGGCTGGCCTCTGGCTGAATGGCCTGGAGCTGGGTTTGGATTATGGAAGCTGAGACTGGGGCTGGAATGTTCCAGTTCTGGCTAATGGGTCATGCCAGTAGTGTCTTGGAGAAAGCTTCAGGCCGCAAATCAGGAAGGGCAAGTCTCTACGCCAAGTTTAGAGGGCCAAGAGTGGAGCAAGTGAAGCAGTCACCCACCTAGAGCTGGGAACTGAAGAGGGACAAAATCGAAGCAAAAGGAGTTGCAGAACAATAACCTGGGGAGATACGTGGGAGAGGCCAGTTCTGGGGAATTCCTTGAACAGCCAGAGGGCCTCCAGTGGGCAGAGGAGTAACCTGGCTTAAAATCCATCTGGCCAGTGCAAGAAAACCTCATAGTAAAAGCTGACCTGCCTTGGCATCCCTCCCTTTCCCATAATTCTTTTAGTGAAAGCAGGGCTTGCTGTTACGTGGAGCAACCTCTTTTTCCAGATCCCAGCATTTTGCAGTGTGTGGGCCTGGACGCAGGTTGTATGATTTACGTGCTGCACAAATGCATCCCAGAGGTGGAAAGGGGAGCTGAAGTCAGCCCACACCTGGCTCACCAGGCCATGCCTAGGCGTGGTGTGGCATCTGCCCTAAGGAAAGAGGAGGCCCATTCTCTGCTCAAAGGCGATTCTGTGGACTGAATTGTGCCTCTGGACCCCACATATTCATATGTTAAAGCTCTAACCCCCACTGTGATGGTATATGGAATGGGGCCTATGGGAGGTAATTAGGTTCAGGTGAGGTCATGAAGGTGGGCGCTCATATTAAGAAGAGACAGCACAGAGCTTGCTTCCCCCACCCCCTCCCTCTATCCAAACTGTCCCAGGAAAGTTCACGTGAGGACACAATGAGAAGGCAGCATCTGCATCTCAAGGAGGCAGCTCTCTCCAGGCACCAATCCTGATGGCGCCCTGATCTCAGACTTCCGGCCTCCAGAGCGGTGAGGAATCCATTTCCGTTTAGGCCTCCCAGGCTGTGGTGTCTTATGAGGGCAGGTGACCTGAGTGAGACAGGCACCTGCAGGGCTGCCTCCATCACAGGGCCACACTATGCCGTGGTGGCAGTCCTGACCCTGCCTTTGGATGCTGCAGGTTCCAAAAAATTATGATTCCGTTTCATTTATGAAACACTGAAATCAAATTTTAGAGTACATTCTCCAAATGCACTCAAGTGTGTTATATATTATTTTTATGAATTTTTATCTTATTTGAAGACCATCAAACCAGGTTATCTTATTCAGCGACAGAAATCTTAAAGCTTCTTGCATGTATCTGAACTCTTTGTCAAGGTGTTACTTTGACAGTGATGTCACTGCACTGGAATTATAACAAATTTAAATTGTAGCAAATGTCCCCCTTTGTACAAAGACACCAGTTCCATTGGATCGGGGCCCATTCTAATGGCCTCCTTTTAGCTTGGTCACCTCTGGGAAGACCCTATCTTCTAATTAGTTCACATTCTCAGGTACTGGGGGTTAGCCTTTAACATATCTATTTGGGCAAACACAATTCAAACCGTAATACTCACCAAGGAATCTTCTAGAGATCATTTGGTCCCTGAAGATTCTAGTATATAGAGAGAATAGGGGGAGAGGGCAATTGGAGCACTTCTCAGTGTCAGTGAATGACTTGTATTGGGGAGATAAAAACAAGAGCTTTCCCAACCCATAAAACCTCTGCACAAAAGTAGAGGAGAACGGGAACATCTCTCTTATTGGAGAGGCATTAAACAGGAATGTGACGCACATCACAGGCAATCTGCTAAGATTGCAAAACAGAAAGAAATCTTGCCCTTTTGTGTAGGCGAGCAGATACAGCCCATTACATACACGTTTTCAAGATAAACAATAGTCCTCAAGTAAGAAAACTAGGCAGTACGATTTGTCACACAGAGTTCATCGTAAATTCACCTGGTAATTGGGGTGATCATCTGTGTCGGCTAATTGGCTTTATCCAAAGGAAAAATGGAATTTCCTTATGACAGGAGGTAGGTTTGCAAGCTGGAGCCAGCTGGCTCACCGAAGTTAGACTCCTGCCCTCCCACAGAAACCAGGAAACAGAGGCTGCTTTATCCTCCTTGAGGATTACATTTCAAAGATGATTCCCACATCCTTGAAAACAGTATTCTTGGGTCTTAAAGCTGGCAAGAGGCTGGTTTAGCTTTTAACATGTTTCACATACATCTCAGAGGGGCAGAGAAAGAATTTACAATTACAAGTTTTCTAAAGTAAATGTTGGAAGGAAAGGGGGGCTGTGGGTCTCCCTTTTTGCACCAGGGAAGTGGTTTTTTAAAATTCGTGTTTACTCTTATCCTTGGCATTCAGATTTATATACTAATCCTGTCTGAGTTTTGTTAATGCCAATCAGAGTACCCAAGACCAGGCCACCATGCCAGCACAGGACAAACTGAGTCTCTGGACATAAAAACCCGAGGGGAACATACTGAACGGTGATGATTTCATCTGTGAGAGCCTGTCTGAGAGAGCAGTTGGCTTTCCTAGATGACCTTTTGTCCAACAGTTCTCTGACTCCAATAACTGTTAGACACTTTAGATATTATTTTTTTTCACATAGCAAACCCAAAACCAATCCAAAAACTGATTTTGTTCATGGGACTTGGCTCAAATGTCACCCTCTCAAAGGTGCCTCCATGGACTGATATATTTCCTGGGCTTCCAGGATATCACTGCCTTTTATTTTCAATCCAAATTTCCTAACAGGGAGAACATAAGGGGTGAAAGAAAGATGGAATAGGCTACCTTGGGAAGGTTTGAGCTTCCCAGGTAGAAAATATTCCAGAAGTTGAACACCTGTTGGGAGAGAGTGGGGCAGGAATTCTAATCATGAGTGGAGTTTGGATTATATGACTTGCAATATTCTTTTCAAATCAAAGATATTGTTTCCCTTAGGCCTTAATACATAAGGACTCCAAGACACCAAAACTATTCTGCAGAAGAGATGAATGTCTAGGTTAGGAAAACTCTGTATCTTATGACCTTATAACTTCAGCGTGTTGGTGTTGACCAGGCCACTTTTGTCTTTGTTTTTGTTTTTAAGTAGCCTCCATGCCCAGCATGGAGCCCAACATGGGGCTTAAACTCATGACCCTGAGATCAAGACCTGAGCTGCAATCAAGAGTTGGACGCTTAACCAACTGACCCCCCCAGGCACCTCATTGACCAGGTCACTTTTAATTTCTAGTTTTATCCAGTCAGATAGATGTGTTTGATACATTTGAAGAGCCTAATGATTAATTAAGAAAAAAAAAAAGAGAGAGAATCGAATGAAATACACATGTATGTGAGTTTATATGCATAGAAAAATCTGGACGGGCAAACATTAAAACATTACAGTGTTTATCACTGAGATGTGAAATTATGGATGATTCCAGTGTTTAATTTTGTCATTCTCCATGTTTCAGATTTTTTTATACAGAAACAAGACTTTTGTTTACAATCAAACGTCTGTTTTTCTATCTACATAGATTTCTTTCCCTTGACAGGCTGGAATATGGGTGGAATCAGGAGTGATTGATAGGAGGTAAATCTACAGATCCCAAGAAGCAATACATATCTAGCAGAAAGAGATGCTGAAGATAAAAGGGCTACAAGCAGTATGCTGACACCCAGAGCCAGACATATAGGAGCTGTTTGGGGAAATCAGTTAAGGCAGCAAGAATTCATGACCCTGGACTTCATGTGGGAGAGTGAGCAGACTGGCTCTCTAGCATACAGCTTGGTTTTAACTCAATAGAAGGAAGAACTTTCTCACCCTCAGAGCTTGCCAAAAACCAAATAGAGATCACTGTGAACAGTAATGTCCAAAAGAAGCAAGAGGCACATGATGATCCATTGGGATACAGAATGCAAATAGATCTTGTGTGTCTTCCACCCTCGAGGTGTCCTGAGGAAAGAGCAGGAGTTCCATAACATGGGATGTTGACAAAGGCAGCCTCACTCCGTGGCTGGCTTTTAGTTATTGGGATGTGTAGCACATTAGGTTTACCCAGTGAGGCTATTATCTTCATGTAACTAGAGTAATCCCAAAGACAGTGGAGGAGTAGGAGACCTTAGTTTCGCCTGGTCCCAGGAATTCAGCTAGATAGCTATCAAACCATTCTGAACACCTGAGAACTCAACCGGAGATCTAAGAAAAGAATAGCTGCAACTCTACAAATAGAATGACAAGATGGAAAAACTCACCTCAAAAAAAGAGAACAAGAGGCAGTACTGACTGCCAGGGACCTAATCAATATGCATATAAGAGAGATGTCAGAACTAGAGTTCAGAATAATGATTATAAAGATAATAGCTGGGCTTGAAAAACCATAGAAGACACTAGAGAATCCCTTTCTGGATAAATAAAAGAACTAAAATCTAATCAAGTCAAAATCAAAATGGCTATTAATGAGATGCAGCCAAAATGGAGGCTCTAACTGCTAGAATAAATAAGGCAGAAGAGAGAATTAGTGATATAAAAGACCAAATGATGGAGAAGAAGGAAGCCGAGAAGAAGAGAGATAAACAACTACTGGATCACAAGGGGAGAATCTGAGAGATAAGTGATACCATAAAGTGAAACAATATTAGAATAATTGGGATCCCAGAAGAAGAGGAAAGAGAACGGGGTGGGGCGGAAGGCATATTGGAGCAAATTATAGTTTGGAGAACTATTGGAGAACTTCCCTAATATGGGGAAGGAAACAGGCAATCAAGTCCAGGAGGCACAGAAAACCCCCCTCAAAATTAAAAATAGGTCAATACCTCAACATATAATAGTGAAACTTGAAAATCTCAGAGACAAAGAGAAAATCCTGAAAGCAACTCGGGACAAGCGGTCTGTAACCTATAAGGGTAGAAACATTAGATTGGCAGCCGACCTATCCATGGAGACCTGGCAGGCCAGAAAGGACTGGCATGATATATTCAGGGTGCTAAATGAGAAAAATACGCAGCCACGAATACTTTATCCAGCTAGAATGTTATTAAAAATAGGAGAAATTAAAATCTCCCGGGACTAGCAGAAACTAAAAGAATTTGCGATAAACAAATCTGGCCAGAAGTTGGTCAAACAAAGGTGAAATCATCAAAAAAACTATTTGAAATATGAATTTACATCCATTATTATACATAATAAGTCAAGCAGTAGGGAACATTATGCCTTGCGATATTAGCCTATGATAGCAGGAGGCCAAATGGTTATCAGGACACTTAAAAACTATGCACTCAGAATATTATTAATACTAGTATAATTATAATGAGAACAAAGGGGATAGATAACATTAATAAGATAAAATGTGAGATCACTTCAGAAGTATCCTATATTTCATCTTTATTTCATTTTTATTTCTGCTTTTATACCTGGTTTAATTATACATGGATAGAAGGGTACACGTGTGTGGAAATATACCTGAATGGAAACAGACAACACTACTGGTAGGTGTGCCCAGGGCTATACAGGACAGGAGAGTGGGTTGCAGCCCAGGAATCAGCCCAGGGCTCAGACATGGGATCTTACCTGTATCCATGGTAGGAGGGAAAAAACCCAGTTAACTAGGTTTAAAACTAGGAGTCTGGGAGATAATGAGTTCCTACCACCGGAGCTCTTGAAACATAGGCAAGATGGATGGTTAGTCGATTATACCGTAGAAGGGATTCAAGAAGCCTTTGCAGAATTAGACTAGATGGTTTTGAAAGACCTTCCAACCCTGAATTTTATATTCCTATGATTCTTCGGTTTTCGATGTATTTCGGATCGACTTCTTCCACGGATTTTCTCTCATTCTGCTTTTTATTATGTTGATTTATGTAGATTCCAGTAGTTTAAATTCTCTGAGCGCAGAGATTATTTTGTATTTCTCTTTGATCCCCAAATTACCTGAAACCGTGTTTTGTACATTCTCCGATGCACTCAATAAATGCTTGTTAGTTTAAATGGTAAGATGTTATTATTTTAATAAAGCAAAAAATATTATCTATTTGGTGAATAAAATAAATCGAATACCAAAGCAAGCAGTAGGAGGTACTCAGAGGCCCTCAGCTCTTCTCTGCTGCTGAATGCCAATGATTTTCAGTGCTGAGTGCAGCACGTCCCAGTGAAACGCTGTTCTTGTGTGAAGAAGCCAGAGCTGCCTCATCACATACAGGCCGTGGCACGCCCGGGGCTTTTCTGTCCTAGCGATCACCAGTCCATACGCGGTTCTTGAGCAGCTATCCTGGGTCAAGAGCGGTGTTGCATACTATGAAGATTATAAATATTGATATGGTTTGCGTTGTCAAAGAGCCCAGAATTCCGTTCAGGAGATGAAGGAGAAGGCACAGTCATGAAGCAGAGAAGGCTGAAATACTAGATAGTATAACATAATAACATTGGTTTCAACTGAATACGCTAGGGCTCAGGGACAAGAAGATCCCTCAGACAGAAGTGACTGGCCAAGGCTTCTTGGGGGAGAATGGCTTGAGCAGGACTTTGAAGGTGTCCAGTGCTTTGGTACCTGGTGATAAAGGTATCCCACGTCAGTGCTCAGCCCTCTCTTTGGGATCCTTCCAACATTTGCTGCTAGGATTCTGGGTCAGACTGGGGCCACGAATCAGAGAACTTCTTTGTCGTCGGAGTCATTGATGATAGCCTTTGTCTTCTGCCATGATAAAGCCCCCAACTTGATGTTCTTACCTAACAATATGGTGAGCTGTGGGTTAGCCTGATGTCAAACACATCTTCCAGGTATTACAAAAATCTGTAATTTTATGAGAAAAGAAAATTTTCTGAAAGAAAGCTCTAAGGAATTGGTCTTTCCAGATGGTCTGTCTAGGTAGAGCCTGCAGAGACGCTTGTAGAGGAGAACGAAGAGGGGGGAAATTAAGACCTACCCTCACCGTCTGAACTGCAGCCACCTGAGCTGCTGAGGGGCCCAAGAGGCCCTACAGGCCTGGCGGTGCCGCAGGCGTGTCCAGCATGGGTGACTGTGCTGGACTGCTTAGCACCTTGTCCTTGGTAACCCAGCCTGGTTCTCTGCAGGAGCTATGGCCACAAAGAGAACCGAGTTGGTTTCGTACTTTGGTCAAATGCATCTCAGCTGCTGAGCATGAGAGCTCAGTGCTCATGGCAGAGACGCTCCTGTGAGAGCTTCTGGAGGGACGCTTTGTCATTAATGGTCCAGGGAGCAAATGACTGTGAGCACAGGAGACAGAGGGCAAGGGGACACTCAGGCGAGGGTCATTTCCCTACTTGTCGTTATCAGGGAGGAGGATCTCTCTGTGTAGGAAACCACCTGTCAGAGACATTTGTGTTTTGGTTTTCGATTTTTCATTTTAACAAGTGCCAATTGATCCGATTTGGCTTTTTTGTCTGGAATGCCGGGACCCGAGGCATGTCTCCTGCTCTGGACCACGTGGTATACTGATGCAAGACCTGGAAGTGGGGTAGGCATTTCGGCTCTTGAGGGGGAAATCAGCCCGAAGAGAAGCTGGCAGATAATGCAGGGTAGTGAAAGAGCCTGGCAGAGAACCAGAGCCACAGCCCGATGACAGAGAGGACATGCGAGCCCACCTACGTGGGTGAAGCGCTCTCACCCACATTCTTGAAGCGCCGCCTGGTAATGGGTTAGAAATGCAATGTCTCAGTTATCGCCCTAGACCTGCAGAATCAGAAACTACGGGGTGGGGTCCAGCAGCCTGTGTTTTAACAAGAACTGCGAGTGATTCTGATGTTTATTAAAGTCTGAGAACCAGGTGACACAATAAATCTGCTTCCTACTTTAAGTCAGTCTGAGTGGGATTTTTCTGGTACTTGTGTCACCTGCACTTTGAACCAGTAGGATTCCGGTGGTGTAAAGACAAATGTGACTTCATCTGTGGCCCTCAGTGCCTTGGAAACCTGCTCAGGTCTGGTCAGTCCTTTTGCTAGCTGGGGAAAATTTGGACAAGCCCCGTAACTTTTCCATCCCTTTATCTCCTCCCTGGATTTTGTATATTGTGGTAAAATAGGCATAACATAAAATATGCCATTTTAATGATTTGTAGCTGTACAGCTCCGTGGAATTAAGTACATTCACATGGTTGTGCAGCCATCACCACCATATCCCTTCAGAACCTTTCAATTTTCCCATACTGAAACCACATACTCATTAAACACTAACTGTCCAGTCTTTCCACCCCTCCACCCCTGGCAAACACCGTTTTACTTTCTGCTCTGTGATCTGACTACTCTAGGAACCTCATATAGATGGAGTCATACATTTGCCCTTTATGACTGGCTCATTTGTCATTAGCGAAATATCTCAAAGTGTCCCCCATGTGGTAGCATGTGTTAGAATTTTAACTTCCTTTATAAGGTTGAACGATATTTCATTGTATGTATTGGTCACATTTGATTTGTCTGTTCATTGGTCAACAGACACTGGGGTTGCTTCCACCTCTTGACTATTGTGAATAATGCTGCCACAGACCCAGGGTACGAATACCTGTTGGAGTCTCTGCTTTCACTTCAGAGAAATCCTTATCGCAAATCCACTTCGCACATCCTCTCTTACTCTTTACTCTGTCCCATTGGAATGAGGGGATTTTAGTGTCCTGAAATTAGTTTTGGATATTTGGAATGCTTTCTCTTGTATCTCAAAGTCTCAGTGAAAATGTGCAACTCAACCTTCCGTTGTACAATCGAAGACACATGAGCTGTTGCTAATCTCTTGCGAGAGTTCTTTAAATAGGAGTCCTAGCCCAACCCTCAAAGAGAAGACAAAACTCACAAGCATTTAGAGACCACAGCGTGCTGGGCCTCCGGTAGGGCTTTACGTTTTTTTGGTGTTGTTTAATCTGTGTAATAACAACCCTGCCAAATGAGGGGTCTTATCTTCTTTTCAGACGAGGAAGCCCGCTTCAGAGAAGACAGCATGTCTGAGGTCCCAAGGCCAAAAAATGGGGACATAGGTCTGTTGGTCTCCTAGGCGCTTCCATAACGTGTGTATCCTCTAGTTTTACATGTAACTGGAGAAACAAAACTGTGAAGGAGTAAATTATAGAGCACAGATCCTACGTTTAAATTTCAGGAAAGGGAAATAACAGTTCAGGCTATCAGTCTTCAGAGTGGTCTATGTTGAAGATTGAACATGACCAGGACCTTGAAGAATGAGTAACATGTAGACAGACAGAAATTAGAAGGGAGGGCATTCCCGGGGTGAGGACTGTTAGGCAAAGGTGGGGAGGAGGGAGTCAGTGTGGAATATGTGAGGGGCAGAGATGAGACTTTCCTAACTGAGCAGAGGGCTCTGCTGCAGAGCCGGAGGAGGCAAGCTCAGATCTGAAGGGTCCGTGCACATCAGAACAGAACTGGAAACCCAAGCGAGTTTTCAAAAGCAGTATGGCATAACACCTACAGCATGGAGTTAAACTTGGACTTGAATCTCTGCTTTGTCCTCACGTGTAAAATTTTGGGCCATTTAAGTCATTAAAGCACACTGATCCTCAGTTTCCATTCTTGTACAAGGGGGATGATAATACGTCGTTGGTTCAGCCGTCGTAAGAATTAGTGATGCTGTATGTACAGGGTTGGTCCCAGGCCCGGCACAGAGTACACGCTCAGTGTAAGCAGTGGTGCTCATTGCCACACCAGCGCAGCTCTCCTCATCAGTGCGTTAGACAGCAGGCAAGTGCTGGGAGTCCCTGAGCACTGTTGTGGCCGCCGTGCTATTTTAGGGGCTAGTCTAGGAAGACTTGTCCAGCGACAGCATGCAGTCTGGATTGTGGAGGGTCATGCTGGAGGCCAAGAGACTCTAAAAGGTCCCTCTGGTTCCTGGCGTGTGAAACCAGGGGGTAGAGCAGGGTGGGAGGAACTGGAAGGGAGACGGAAGAGTCACCGAGAGGCCCTTTGAAGGAAGAGACGGAAGAGCTTGCAGAAGCTCAGGAGTGAAGTACCAACACCAAGCTGTCTAGTAAGAGTGAGGAGGAGGAGGAAGGGAACACTGGTGTCGTGGACTAAAAATAAGAAGGGGAGCTGACTGGGAATGGAAATGCCAGAGGGAAGCTGCTTACGTCAATGCTGGGTATGCGGAGTTTGAGGTGATGATAGACACTAAAGTAAGACCAAACTATTGGGTTTCCATACATGGACTGAGTGGGACCTAAGACCAGAGAAAGTGGGAAAAACCCAGAATGCCTGAGAGAAAGAGCAAAACAAGAGTAGATTTGGATTGAATGAACTGGCAACAGTAGACTACATACATAGAACTCTTGTTGCCTGGAGCTAGTAACAGAAAAACAGTGTACTTGTTTTCCTGTGGAGGCCGCCACAAACACCCCGGAACCATGAGACCCTGCGTGGCGGTCCTTTGCTTTCCGAGCTTATGGATCCCACAGCTCTGGGCAAATGCCAAGTGGTCAGCACTTACGGCAGAAGGAGGGAAGACCGTGTCATGGAAATTCGGGCATGCCCACCATGGCAGAACTCTGATCAATGGTCCACGTGTACCTCGTTTCAGTCAGTACAACATAGAGTTAATGCAACAGGACAGACCCTATGGATAGCATCCTGACAGTCAACACATAGTCAATTGGAAATTCCCTTTACACTTCTAGGCTGCTAGGTTATTATTTAGAACCCCTCCAGCACATGTTTCTTAAAAATGTTAATGTGGGTTCCCAATACTTTCACTGTGGCCCATTAGTTTTAGAAACTAAAATGGAATTAACGTAATTTAGCAATGGTCACAAGGTTTTATCCTTCTTAGCTTTTTTTTTTAATCTTATTTTGGCAAAAATTACTTAATGCAAGAGTTGTTCTTGGAGTGAAGGGTTTCTTTTTATTTCAAATTATGTCTGATTTTTTTCTGTATAAATCAGTGTTGATCATTTCTCCAAAGGACAAGAGCATCAGAATGTAGGCATATTTAGTGTTTTCTTGAAACAGCATGAGTCATTAGTTGAATCCTTGATACGGTGCCATCTTATTGCTCTTCTGCATTCAAGCAGATTATAGAAGAAAGTCTTTAAACTTGACAAAAGCAATACAAAGTGCCTTCTGGGTAGGAAGGAGAGCGGAAGGAGATTTTATTCTCGCTTTTGTTGCAGGATTCTCCAGATGCCCCAGGCCAACTTGAGAGTTTCGATGTGCGATGTGCAAAACGGGCAGCAAACCTCAAACGGGAAATTCTCACGCCCCTGGCTTTTCTATTCGGCACAGGTCACATTACCGTGAGCTGGCGGCCCAGGTAACATAGAACACCAACCATACAGAGGAATGTTTTGATTTTTATTTCTAGAATTTAAATAATTAAGATTCACAGATGATGTCCCTCCTTTGTGTCCCCATTTTTCTCCAACATTCTCTAACATAGAAATATTGTGTTGTGTTTATTTAGCTCCTCTTCCATTAAATTGTTGGTTCCATGAGGAAGAGACCACATCCGCCTTGCTCACCAGTATAACCCCAGTGTAATTCCCATGTCAAATTGGAAGATGTGTGCAGTGCTTATTTGAATATCTCAATCCATGAATGATGGTGATAAGCTGGTTCGTTCAGCTAATTATAGGAAATGCTGATATATTTCTAGATTATATTCGAAAAATCTTTTACATAACCTATCGTTTTATCTTCAAATCAGAAACTTATCATTATAAAGACCTTGTGAGTCATTTAGAAGCACATTGGAATCACCTGGGAGCTTCACGAAATACTGAGGCTTGGGTCCCACTCCCAGAGATTCTGACAGGACTGGTCTGGGGTGTGGCCCAAGCGCTGGGAGTCTTACAGTCTCTTCACATGGTTCCACTGCGTAGCCAAACTGAGAAGCACTGATGTATTGCAACGTTTTGTGAAAGTTGAGACCTAGAGAGGTTAATTGACTTGCCACATGTCACACAGCTGGTTAGTGACAACGGACAGAAACCAGCGTTCTGGCTCTCAGACCAGTGTTCTTCCCACCCTACCAGTGTTTTTCAATCTTGACTCATTCACAAACCATTTGCCCTATCATTCAATATTTTCCTTTAAAGTGACTCCCTTTTTAGGATTTTAATTATTGATTTTAAAAGAAAATTTTCTATTAGTTGATAACTGACAAATATTTGACTTGCTATCCACAGACAAGAACTAAAACTAAGAACAATGGTATTAAAACATGACTAAGTTTTAGCTAGATAAAATTGCCCGCTGTAGGGGCGCCAGGTGGTTCAGTCAGTTAAGTGTCTACCTTCCGCTCAGGTCATGATCTCAGGGTCCTGGGATCGAGCCCCACGTCGGGCTTCTTGCTCAGCAGGGAGTCTGCTTCTCCCTCTCCCTCTGTGTGTGTGTCTCTCTGTCAAATAAATACACAAAATCTTTTTTAAAAAATTGTCCACTGAAGATTCTCAGCCTGAAACATGTTCTCTCCTTAAAAAGAACAGAAAGTAATAAAGAAGAATAAACATGTAACTATCATTAAGTTGAGACTTTCTCCTTCACAAGAAGATTGAAAAAGAACTGAAGTGGAGGGACTGTTTCACTATCTGAGTCAAATAATAAATTCTGGAGAAATTAATAAATTATGTTATTGATTCATAAACTCGGTGTGCACATACACGTGTAATTGCCTTGAACGTCACAGCGGTCCGCATCGCGAACTCTAAATACCATGGGGCACACATCGTTGGATTCACTGCCTTCTCTGCGACAGCATCCAATCAGAATGGTTAGAGACCAAAATACGTTAAGGGTAGAATTCTGGCATCAAAAGAACTGTATATCATGGCGAAGCAAAGACAAACACAGAACTTTCTTCTGGTCCACCTTAAGGAAAAGCTCACCAAGAGCTTTCTTTATTGAGTTCACTGCTCTCTACCAATGATTAAGTTACCAGTTTCTGCCGCTGGTGGTAAACAAGTCCACCTTTACTAAGTGCTCTCTCTAGGCCGAAAAGCTCAAACACCAGGCGGAAAGAAGGCAGCGGTTAAGAAGGGGATGGAAGACCCTGCTGGGACTCTGAGCCAAGTCACATTTGATTAGACCACCGTTCCTAATACAGATGTGTATTTTCTGAGACAGACCATGTCAGACATTTCTCCGTGGCCTGGAGCAGGGGTACAGGGCAAATTAGGGGGCACACGAGCCTGATGTGTGTTTACTTCAGCACTATCCCATAACGAGAAAACACTTACTGGAACAATCCTTATACTTTCCGTAACATGCGAACTCACTGGCACTCACTCAGCTTCTTTCTTGGAGGCAATGTTTTTGTCTACTTGGTGCCGTTGAAAAGTCGTCTCATCCATGTTGGCCTGATGCTCCTGTCCTTCCTGCAAAAAAGCCAGCTGGGATCTTTGGTTCTGTCAGGGGGCAAGTTATAACACAGCCACTTTCCTTTCGACACATTGACGAGGAGATCTCCCCTGCCAGGAACTAAAAGGCTTTAATGTTATGAATCATCAAAGCTTTTTTCTATGCATGATGTAGAAAAACCTTTTCTTCAGAAAGTCTAATCCAACACCCTCCCAGGCCCAGGATGTCACCAAGTGGCATGTGCGTGGTGTGCAGGGAGAACAAAGGAGAAAAGTATTCAGAGCTGAGCTGTATATTGCATAACACCCTGTATGAGAAAATCTCGACCCATAAAACGCTTACCTACTTTGGAGTTTAAATAAAGCAGAATGGTGTTCCTTTTTAAAGAACTGCTTTACAGTTATCTTCCTGTCAGAATTCCAATTATTCTATGACTCAGTGGGTATATGTCTAGCTTTTTAAAAATTCTTTTTTCGGGTAAGAATGTGAAGAAGTTTCTATGAGAAGTTTGTAAAGGAAGGGCTTATATAATAATGCTGAGCCGCAACAAATACAAATGCATTTTATTCCATTACTTGAAATACCGTGTTTCGAAAATAGCGGTTTCAGAATTGAGCCTTACCTGGAAAAGTGATAAACGTTTTCTTTGGTGCCTTTGCAAACGTGGTAATTAACTTCGGCTTAGGAATTAACTGATATTTCTGGCAGGGTTGAGGGGATTCGATATTCACCTCTGTCTGTCTTTTGGAGTAAGACTTTCATAAAAGAAGAAGCAGCAGACTGGAATGTTGTATGCGAGGGATTAATTTTGCCTGATTTTCACAAAACCTGAGCACAGGCACTTCTACGGCACCTGTCGCAGAGAGCGGCTAGCTGCCTCCGTCCTGCGCACGCGCACAGCTCGGCCGCCCTCCCCAGCCCCTCCCGCGGCCCGGCGCGGCCTCCGGACTGGCTCCGGCCATGGAACGTGCAGGGCGGTGGTGCCCGCGCCTTCAGGCCTGGCCCCCACCACTCTCCACGCCACTCCCATCCCCGGATGGCGACGGTCCGGGCGAGGACGCTGAGGCCACTCGCCAGCCATAAACACCCACAACAGTGAACTTCGAATAAGAAAGAAATAAACGTTCATCGTAGTAAATCACGGAGACTTGAGAGTGTTTGCAATTTGTGTTGTCGCTGTTTTTCCCAGGTGACACTAAACACGTCACTCGTTGTCCTTTCTTCTCTTTCTCAGGCTCCGTCTGCTCGCCTCATTTCCTTCCTCGTATTGTCTCTGTGTATCGTGCGATGAGGTCTTTCTGACTTAACCACCAAACCAAACTGCTTTTACTGGATTCGGGGTGAAGGCCTTCGCAGCGTGGACGTCATAAGCAGACCCAATTCGTGTAATTAGGAGGAAACGTTCGATCGATTCAACTTTTTAAAAAGCTTACCTGTTAGGATAACTTTTATTCAACAACGCTGAGTAAAGAGTCACACTTAGCGAGTTTAGAGGTCACATTAGAGTCTCCCGGTAACTGTGACAAATGTGATTACCTCCGTGGCGGGACCCAGCAGATGTGTACCCAACAACCACCTCTGAGGAGGAAAACCAAGGTGCGTGGACTTGAAAACAGACATTAGTCTAAGCTCTCAGGCAGCTCTCTTGACTCGCATGGCACCACGGCTTCCAGGAGGCAAGTACAGACATTGTACAGTGTCAGGCATCTGTAAGAGCAGGCCAGAAAAAATATTAGTGTTGCATGTGACTGGGTGAGGCTTCCAAAAGAATTAGAGTCTCAAAGTGGCTTTTTACAAAATCCAAAATGAAAATTCCAATCTGATTTTGTATCAGCTGCTTTCTTTCAGACTCAATATGGCGATTCATCCTCTTCCTTCTCTTCCTGCTCTGAGTTGGTGGTTCTCAAGCTGGGCTCGGCTTGAGAGGCCCATTCAGAGGCTGTCTCACGAAGTGGGCTCCAGGCAACTCGCTCCAGATTTGAGAAGAAAAGCTTTCTTTTGATCTGTTTTTGCAATTTGGGCTTCTGCAGAAGCATTTATTTTGGGGTGTGAGTTGGGAAGTTTCCCTCGCTTTATAGGGTTACAAGCCATAGCTTTAGATGTTCGGCCTGGACATCACACCTACTCGAATAGTTTTAGTAACGCAAGTACTCAGTGAGGTCCAAATCTGAGTCTACAGCGCACGTCTTTTCTGGGCCCCCCACTCACAGTCCCACTCGTATTTCACCACCTCCACTCGCTGGATGCCTCATCGCCACCTCTTCACAATATTCCTGAAATAGAATGCATTATCCTGCCTACCCTTCCTCCTGCACTGATGACATCACCATCCACCTGGTGATTCAGAGAAAACTCTGAATCATCCTGACCCTCTTTCCCTTCCATCCCCAAATCCAATCATTTAGTCCAGTTTGTAAACTGTCTTAATTGGCCATTAAATATGTCCTTCCTCCCCACGCTCACTGTCACCGCCTTAGCCGATACCCTTGTCACACTCCTTCATCCAGACCATTACAATCAACCCCAGTGGCTCCCCCACCACTCTATCCCTGACTGCCTTGCTTTTTCTGAAATACAGTAGATATCATAAACATTAATATTTATTTTTAGTTTGACAGTTAACAAGTTGCTTTCATGTACATTTTCATATTTAAGTATCCTAGCATTCCAGCAAGAAGACACTGTTATTCTTAATTTAGAATAGGAATTTGAGGCCTGAGAAATTATCGTGATCAAGGATTCTCAAAAAGTCAAAAAGCAGTTGTTCAAACCTGAGGACTCGAAAGTTTATGCTGATGATGTTAAACCACACTCCCAAACACATGTCAGTCCTTGGTTTTAACACCTTCAGTTCCTCACCACTGGCTACAAGAGAAAGCCCAGACCTTTTCTCACATTGAAAAGGTTCACTGTAATTGTGCCCCCGGGAGCTTTAGGGGTTAATAGTAATAGTTAGCAGTCCAGCTCTGGAGTTAGAACCCACATTCCAGTCTAAACTCATGGATAAGTTACATAATCTCTCTAAACCTCAGTTCCTAACGTGCACACTGAAGCTAATAACCGTTTACCCCACAATGTTGTTGTGGGGCTCAAACAAGATGGCGCACGTAATGTGCTTCGCACACGGCTTGTCTAATAGAAAGTGCCTGGTGAATGTCAGCTATGGGCCCTGACTTACCAGCCTCATCTGCAGCATTTGTTTTCCTATCCTTCCACTCTTCAAGCAGCCCACCCACACTCTCTGTTACTTCCTCTATGAAATCCTGAAGATCCTAGTTGGTGATTTCCCTACCACTTTGTACACACCTCTAGAGTTAGATACTCAGTTGGGTTGTACGGCCCTTAAGACCAGCAGTGAAATGTCTCCTGGGAGGGAGGGGTTAGTAGATCTTGGAGAAAGTCTCCACTAGTGAATGCTCTTGCCCCAGCTCTCCCAGGTCTCCTGCCTTAGATCTCTTGTTCCCTTGCTCTGCCTCTCCCGTAACCCCTGCCACGTCTGATGTCACATCTGTCCTCCAGGCTTGCGCTTGCCCTAACTTGACAGCCCTGCTGAAGGCATCTGACCTCAGCTCCATGCCAGCGCTGTGTTCCACTTAAGGGCAAGGTTTTGGCAACTTGTCTGTCTCTCTCTGGCATCTGACCTTGGTCTGTCTCCTGTTTCCAGCTTTTCTGAAGCTGATGGCTCGCAGCGACTGACCAACAACCATTCAGATGGGATGATCACGGATCTTACCAGACTGTTTTGTGTTGTCTTTCTCATCCATCAGACGGCACTCTTCCAAGACGGAGACGTCTTGTCTTTGATCTCAGTAGATCCTCTGTAGTATCTGGTTCAGAATAAACCCTTAATAATTGCTTGTTGATCGAATATTGTTCCCCAAACAAGTGGCTGTGAGTCTTGGGGGCTCCTGCTGTATAAGTTCTTAAGACCACACAGAGGTATCTCACAGTGCACTCAATCTTCTGAAACTCCTCTAATATAACCAGATTCAAGTCAATGAAAAGTACACATTAGCTACATCATCTGGAGGGTTTTTCCCACCAAAATATGGAAGTATTTCACCTATAAAGTGTTTTTTTCTTATTTTTTGCCATTACTTGCTGACAGCATTCTATAAATTTGACTATGTCATCAACAATCTATCTATTTAGCTTCGTCCTATGCATTTTCAAGGTTAACTGTTTGCTCTTTGCTGCATACCCTTACGATTGTACATAAATTTCTTGAAAGAAATCTTGAT
The DNA here is from genome assembly GCF_017311325.1 of Ursus maritimus. Taxonomy (NCBI): domain Eukaryota; kingdom Metazoa; phylum Chordata; class Mammalia; order Carnivora; family Ursidae; genus Ursus; species Ursus maritimus. The sequence goes on along the minus strand of NW_024427107.1, from coordinate 39,651,388 downwards.
ATAGTTTTTGTTTTTTGGTGGTACCTTGTTGAACAACCTTATACAAAGTGCGTACCATAAAATATTGCTTACATTGAAATATACTGCTGTTTTTGAAGTTTTGCTGCTGAAAAATGATCTCATTTTTGTTTAATTCAACTACCATGGCTTTCATTGGATACATTTTTCTTTAACCACAGGGCTTTATTTTTGTTTTTATCTGTAAAACAACAAGATTGCCTAGATGATCACTGTTTCTTTTCACTTCCAGCCATAGGTACTGTAGAGTTCTGAAATACAATAAAAAACCCTGGTGTCTCCAGGGGCGCCTGGTGGCTCAGTCGGTTAAGCCTCTGCCATCGGGCTCTCTGCTCAGCGGGGAGCCTGCTTCTCCCTCTCGCTCTGCCTGCCACTCTCTCTCTCTTTCTCTGTGTGTGTGTGAAATAAATAAATAAAATCTTTAAAAAACAAAAAAAACCCTGGTGTCTTGTTGTCTCAAATGATCTCAGAATTAATAGACAAAAAAACCTTAAAAATCTATTGATTTACTAGAAAGAAAAATACACTTTGAAATTATTAAAATTTTGAAACACATACCTTAGGGAAATGCAAATTAATGCAACCATGAGAGACCACAAATTGCCTACCAAAGAGAATTGATTATCCCAATGCTTGGGGCATAATTGGACAGCACTGGTGGAAATGTAATTTTGTATAACCTTTATACCAAAAGGGCAATTTGGCAATATTTATATCACCAGACTTAAAAATGCATATTTTAAAATGCATTTGAACCAGAAATTATTCTTCTAGAAGGTTCTCCTAAAGAAATAATCAAGGATAGATGCAAAGCTTCAGCTAAATGGTGGTTCTCAGCATTTAGATTGGAAAAGAAACTCATTAAATGTTTGTGAATTTTAGGAAGTGTCATTTCCCAAACAAGCTGCGCAGTGCTTCAAGGCTCTGTAAAAATTGTGGACTGGGCACACAACAGGGAAGAAACGTCTCATCACTTCTTTCTGGGGCTCCAGTCTTGCAGCTGAATCATTCCGGGATCAAACCAGGCGGGGCGACCTTCCTTTATCTCCTGACAGCTTCAGTACGGGACAAATCAGGGGGAATTGAGCAACTCAAAATCGGAGTCAGAGACAGGAGGAACGAGTAGCTGAACGGGGCAAAGGGGCGGAGGAGAGGTAAAGGCTAGAAGGGAGAAGACAGGGGGCCGTGGGGAGCTCCAGGGCTGGGGGCGGGGTGGGGTCCGAAACACAAGTTGACGGCGGGGGATGAAATAGGAAAGCGCTCTCTTGCGTCACCTTCTGGTATGTGCACCAGATAGACCTTTCCTTCTGCTCCTAAACTCGGCTTCTTTGCTCTTCTAAGTGGTTAGGACATAGTGTTCACGATAGATAATAACCAAAAGGTCTAACAATAGGAGATGGATTAAAAAAATGTTTATAGAAGATTATTGTAAGGGAGGAAAAACAATTTTCCCCTCTCCTCTTTTAAGTTCTTAGCTGAGACCCCGTGATAAAAGACAGATTAACAAGAGAAAAACAATTTTATTAACATTATACCTCATGTATACATGGTAGATACCCAGGGGAAAAAAATGAGTAACTTCCCAAGATGGCTTAGGATTCAGGCTTAATATCAATTTCTGAAGAATATTTAATCACAGGGGAATATGCTTATTCTGTGTACTTTTTTTAAAAAAGCGGGCTACAAAACAATGCACATCCCAGTATGGAAAAAAAAGTGTAAGTATGGTATATATCATCGAAGATGCAAAGAAAAATGTCTGGGGTGACGAGCCAATGCCAAGATAGATTGTGTGGTTATTTCCAGTGATGGAATTACAGATAGCATTTATTTTATTTTCTTCATACTATTCTGTATTGTCCAAAATTTCTACAACGAATGTCTATTATTTTTGTGAAAAAAGGTTTAAATATGTAAGAAGTGTGTGTTAGAGACAGAGAACAGTGTCCTAAGGGTCAGAGGTCACAAAGCATCCTAATAATGTGAAAGAGATACAAGCAGCTATTTGGTGGGCAAAACCCAGATTCAACTCTGAAGCCTGGATGGGACTCAAGGGCCCATGAGGTTTTACTGTTATTTTTCTATAGCAATTTAAATTGTAATCTGCAGAGCCGTAAAGAAAGCTCTGTTTATCTTTTGATAATACAAACACAAATTTCCCTATTGGCAGATAAGTGTCCCGCATGTAGCTAATAGATATGTGCATATTTTGCATGTCTAATTGTGTCGTTTGCATATAATTGAAACCCATAAGTCATGTTTATAAGAATTCTGAGCCACACTCTTTGCATTCGGCAAGGAGGGTGAACAAATTATGTCCTGTCTCTATTAAACTATGATCATAGCAGCAGTGGAGGAGGTTTTAATCCCAGCTCTCTAGTGAGGGGCTTACCAGTGACCTTGGGCCCACCACAGAACTTCTTAGGGCCTTAATTTTGTGATTCACTAATGAGGGAGGTAAGCTGCTAGTGCTCAGGCCCAGTAACGTCTAGGATTTGAGGATTTCTTTTTCCCCGTCGTAAAACCTGACAGCATCCTAGAAACACAATGAAGACTGAACACTCTTTGAATACTAATAATCCTTATTCCACGTATTTTACTGAAAAGGAACAATTGCTATTTTAAAAAGAAACGTCTAAGGCTGCTTCTGCATTCTGGAAGGTGGAAGAGACAAGGCTGGTCTTTTGTTTGAGAAATACCTGGAGGGGGCTTTTGGTTTTAAAAGGTAATTTCTGGGGTGCCTAGGTGGCTCGGACGGTTAAGCATCTGCCTTCGGTTCAGGTCATGATCCCAGGGTTCTGGGATTGAGCCCCACATCGGGCTCCTTGCTCAGCAGGGAGCCTGCTTCTCTCTCTTTCTCTCTATGGCAAATAAGAAATAAAATCTTAAAAAAAAGAAAAAGAAAAGGTGATTTCTGCAAGGCATATTCCAGAAAGAGGTATTTTGATAGAGAGCCAAATTGTTCTGTAGGTAAAAAAGAGAGCTTGTGTGTTTGCCGTGGTAAAATGAGGGGTGGCCATACCAGTTGAAGTGGCTTTAGCCCTTTCCTCTACCCTGCATTAGACCCCCAACCCACTCCAAGTAACATACGATCCAAGTCAAAGCAGCGTGCTTTCAAACAAAGGAGACTTTGAAATAATGCCTTTACTCCTAACTTCCAATCAGATTGTTCTCCCCAAGACTCTTCATCCATATAAGACGTTTGAGACTCACGCCTGGCAAGAGAACTGTTTGGAAATGCTGAGGACTTCTCAAGAGGAGGCTGGAAGAGAGAAGGGTCAGAGCAGAGGGGAAGGCAGGTCCCAGCTGCGCACAGCAGCCAAGGTGACAGGAAAGACAACGATGTAAATTCCTCACGGGGGACAGTGGGCTGAAGGGCTCCCACAACAGCAAGGCCTGGTATTCACCTTGAAGTTGTTTTCCACCTGTGCCAGGCTGGAGCCCGTCCTCTGTTATTCCGGACCTTCCGCGAAAGCTGACAACATTTCATTGTCTAGCGCTACTCGTTCTTTGAGGGAAGGAAGGGGTCCTTTAGGGCCAAAAAGGTAAGAGCAAGAACTGTAGCTGTAGGAGGCGAGACGAGAAACAGAAATATGGCAGAATCAGAGTGAGAGGCCACTTGAAGAGCGTAAGCCACCTCGCCTCCCAAACACTCTGGTCCTCTGCCGTGACATGTGAGCACACGCATGCTCGTGCACACGCACACACACACGCGTGCACCCCCGACCAGGAATCTTTAGAAATACTGGAAGGAGGCAGGACTTCTCATAATATACGGGGTGGGGGCTGGAAGTTCATCATTTCTTCTGAATATTAAAGGACAGGGTATTCTCAGAACACTGGAACATTGGTGAATGGTTTTCATTTGAATGTGTGATTTTTTTTTTTAAGATTTTATTTATTTATCTTCATGCACGCAGGAGCGAGAGAACACCCACATGCAGTGGGAAGGAGCAGAGGGGAGGGAGGGGAAAGGGAGAGAATCCTAAGCAGACTCCCCGCTGAGAGCAAAGCCCCATGTGGGGCTCCATCTCAGGACCCTGAGATTATGACCTGAGCTGAAATCACAAGTTGGACACTTAACCAAATGAGCCATCCAGGCACCCCTTGAATGTGTAATCCTTTTTTTTTTAAGATTTTATTTTTATTTATTTGACAGAGAGAGTATAAGCAGGGAGTGAAGCAGAGGGAAAGGGAGAAGCAGACTCCCGGCTGAGCAGGGAGCTGGCTCCCAGGACCTGGGATCATGACCTGAGCCCAAGGAAGACACTTAACCGACTGAGCCACCCAGGCAACCCTGAATGTGTAATTCTCAACAGGGAACACATTTTTGTAATATTAGCAAAGTTTAGCCTCAGTTGGCTCAATTTTTTTCTTTAAAAGAGAGTAGCAACCTCCATTGTAGTAGAAATCCCTTCTCCAATTGTTGGCAACATTTTCAGTGTTTGGTTCTATTTTAACCTCTTGCTTAGTCAGCTGAGCTCACTTCACATCTTGTACTTACAAAGGTTCCTTAACCTGGCCATTCCTTCAGCCTCGGGGGCCTCTGTTTCTCCTGGCCCTTCCTGAGATCCTTGCACTTCAGGGACCCGAAGAAGTGCCTGATCCACCCACTCGGGACATCTTCTCTTGTCACTTGGGTTTTTTTCATCTCAGTGACTGAGTTTCAGTAGCAGATGCCGTGTATCTGATATGATTTGGAGTATGTAAAACTAGGGACACTTAACATGTGACCGTAACAGAAGTAAATCTGCCAGATGCGGCTCGGGCTTCGAGCATCTGTTTTTATCCTGATTTACTGTCAGCTTCTGTGACCACCACAAATTGAAGGAAGGTCCAGACCCTCTGTTTGTATACTCTTACTGCACTATCACTTGTAAAAACAAAGTTTAAAGTCCGAGGTCATGCAATGATTCTGCGAGCCAGAACTTGTTCTAGTTATTCATGAAAATATGCAAGCAAAGGCTTTTGGGGTGTGACGGTAAGTGAAAGAAGATGGCAGACACCTATCCGATTAGCAACTGGTACAAGAATTCCTCCCAGGGAGAGCTTGCCTTCATGAGGAAACACCCTGCCTGCCTGGGGTAGAAGCTGGGTCTGCAGAAGCTGGAGTTCGGCTTGTCACACCACAAGGAGCCCCCGGGTGAATCTGGGGGAAGGGGGAGGAGGAGAGAGGGAGAAAGAAAGAGACAAAGTGAGAGAGGAGATGTTGGGAGCTGTGCCATGACTGGGGCCTCCTGAATCTTCAGAAAGTTAAAAATAAAAAATGACAGAATGTTTGGTGTGATTGCCCTCCTTGTGGAAACCTGAAGAGATTCCGAGGAGCCAACCAGCTGGCTAGCTACCTGTACAGTCAGAGAGAGAAGCAGCCTGGGGCTGCACTGGAGGGACCCGGGGAGCTCGGGGGGAGACTGAGGAATGTGAGCCTGAGTCCTCGGAAGTGAACGGGATGGTTAGTGGAGGGTACACACGGAAAGAACAGACAGAGGGGCTCTCACGATTTGGAGGGCAGGCTTGAGTGAGAGAGATCCAAGAAGGCAGCTTGTTTTCTCCAACAGGGACAAAGGAGCCAAATCCTTGCAGGAAAAAGAGAAATATGCTGATGGTCTATTCTTAAATAGAGTGCAGGCATTCCTGGAAACTGCTTCACTAAGGGCACTGCTACAAAATAGAACCAATTCTCCCCCTAGGGAAATTATTATAATGGCATAGCATCCGGACCAAGGACTCAGCATTGCATAAACCATAAATACAACCAACCACATGACATTGAAACAAAGTCGGTATGCACTCATAGGACCACTTACAACTGTGAAAGTATCCATGAGTTCTAGAAAACAGGCATAAATGAAATACGCTCATAATTTTACAAGAGACTCCATCCACTATGCTATAAAGTAAATAGTTGTAAAAGCTAGAGTAATGCATTTAACATGAAATGTGTAGTTAAGAATTAATTAAACAATTAGTAATATTTTCTTTGTCTTCTTAGCACTGAAATGTAGTTTTATGGGATTAGTATAACTTAAGGGGTTATGCAAGAAACTTTGAGTGAATGCTTTCTTTGCTCTTGTAAAATGTGTCTGAATTAAGCAATGCTGCTGGAAGTCAGTCAATGAATCAAAAGTTGCTCAGGGAACATGGCTGATGCTAACCACCTGTTATTCTTGCTGTCGTTGAGGGTGTTGATAATAATTCTGACACTGAATAGCGTATTTACAAGAAAGAAGCCGAGAGGAAGATACAAGAGGAGGACCCTCTACCATGTCATTGAATCACATCTGGTTACATAGGCAACTACCTCTTATCAGGCAGAACATTCTGGAGGGTATCAAGCAAAATTCACACGCTGGTGTAAACGATGTGGGCTTACTGGGAAGGAGTTGTTTAGGAGTATTTTGTTAGTCAGGGTTGCATTAGGCTGCATGTAATAGATACCTGTCTACAAGTAAGGGTTTATAGTTTCCAGTAATAAGAAGCAGAAGCAGCCCTGGGCTGATAGAGCTGCTTAAGGTAGTCATCAAGGACCCAGTCTTTTGGGGCACCTGGCTAGCTCAGTCGGTAGAGCCTGCGACTCCTGATCTTGATGGGGTTGTAAGTTTGAGCCCTACAGTGGGTGTAGAGATTACTTCAAAACAAAATCTTTAAAAAAAAAAAAAAAAAAAAAAAAAAAAAAAAAAAGGACCCAGTCTTCCATACTGTCCTGCTCTGCATCCTCACGCCCGAGCTCAAGATGGTTTTGCACCTCCAGGTATCATGACCACATTTCAGGAAGAGGGGAAGGACCAAAAGCATGTGCCAGCTAAGTTTTTATGAGGAAGTCAGTAGTCTTTTCAGAAGCCCCGTCTAGTGGACTTCTGCTTGTCATTCACCGACCACCATGAAACATGGCCACTACACAATGGAAGTTGAACACATTCCATCCATCCCAAATGAAACCAGCGTTCTGTGGAAAAGGAGAGGAGAATGGATAGTCTACAAGTGGCTGGCAATGTTCTTCTGAAAGTTGACTTATTTTAGGGTAGTAATTCAGAGCTTTGTGATGGTACACTGTATATTACAGGTCATGTTCAAATGTCAAGGTCATTAACATTTTTTTCACCTGGGTTGTCTGAGTTTAAACTGCTATACTTCTTATAAATCCTGACCACCTGTCCTCTCAAGGTTACTATCTATCATTTAAAAATACACAGATCTCAACTTTAGGTGAAATGACTTGTCCAAGGACAAGTGGACTCAATATGAACATTGTCTTCATCCAACATTTCACGTGTAGAAAGTTATCAACTGTGGATCTTGGAATCAGAGACAGAAGAGGCCGAAGAGATCACTGGGACAGCAAATGATGGGGCAGAAGCCCAGGAACCATACCTGCTTTAGCCAAGGTCTCATTACCAACAGAGATAGGACTAACGCCCAACCTTTTGGCTTCCAGTCCAGTATACTTTCCACTCCTTTCTCAAATCTGCCTAGTAAATATATATCTAAACTTGGACCTCGTTTCTTTCAGGGGGAAGAAGAGTCACAGAGGTTTCGCTTGTTCTGCCTGTATTTCAGATTCTTTCCTAAATCACTTCTTATTTACAGGACCCCTCGGGGCAAACCTAATCACAAGGTTTGTCACTTATGGACTTAGACACCTACATCATGGAATAAATTGTATTTGCCAAAATGGTAGAACTATATAACTGGGAGCCTGGTATGATTCAGCTGGTCTCTGACACTTGAGTTTATGCTGTGTGCAAGGCAACTTGCTTGAATTATTCTTGTATTTCAGTTCTTAAGGCTCGCCAAAAAGACACCCTTCTTTGATGGCAGATTTTGGCTGGAAAGGTCTTGTGTGCGCACCCAAGTGGCAGACAGGGAAGGAACACATGGAATACATGGAATACATGTATACCCCAAGGCAGGTAACCCACCTCTGTATCCCACACTTATTGCCGTAAGGCATCTGTAGGAAGACCTGAAGGACAAGGAACCACTATTATTTAGGCAGCTCTAAAATACCATAAAGCTCTTCCCTCTCCTAAGCTGAAATCCACTGTTCCTTAGCTTCCATTTATTGATCCTAGTTTGTACATCAGAGCTACATGGATGTTAACTCCATCTTCCATGGGACAAGTATTTGAAGAAAGCTGTCATGGTCCTGCTTTATCTTTTCTCCAGTTCCTTCTATTATTCTTCCTGGGGCATCTCTAGATCCTTTACCATCCTGATCACCACCCTCCAAAAAATCCAATTTATTAGGCTCCTTAAAACCAGGTACATCGAGAACTAGACACAATACCATGGATAAGATGTGAGCAGCACATAACAGGGCCATTTCCTCCTTTATTTTGGATACTCAACTAACGGGGCCATAAATTGCATGAACAACCTCATTCCGATGTTGTTCCATATTGAGCTTGTTGGCCAGTTGAAACTATTACTCTTCCTCTGGGACATTATGTTGGGTCAGTTCTCCTCCTCTGGATTTTCCTGTCTACACGTGCCTTGGGTATACTACAGAAGCATTCAAATAAGTAAACATGTCACGTTAAATTGTTTTGTGGTTGTCAAAGTGATAATTCAATCACAATGATGTACTACACTCATTGTACACTTACCTATTCCAGGGAACTGACCAGCATTGTCTCCTTGGAGCCTTACAGTGACCCTCCTGAGACAGATATTTTGCCCGGTTTTTAGAGATGAAGAACAGACTCATAGAGGTTGAAGCATCTGGTTACAGTCACACACAAAGGAAATGGAGAATTCATAACCAGATCCCTCAGAATTCAAAGCTTCTGCTCTGAGATACAATTCCACTCTGCCTCTTTATCTAATCATGCAAAACAGCAAACAAGCCATTAAATGAAGGCTCTTCCCAGATTGATAATAATTGAGAGCAGACAGACTTGGAAAAATGGGTTTGGGGTTCTGATTTGGTTAGTGTCTAAGAGAAATACTCTGGAGCATAAAAATCTCGTAATCCTTTACCTTCTGAGGGTTAGAGCGAACGTGATCTCGTAACTTACAAAAGTGTCATTGAAAATACCCAGGTAATGAGTCTCTCTGGCAGCTGGCATTGCTGGGCTCATGATAGAGACAGCTAAAAAGAATACTATGGAATGAAAGGGGATCCCTCCTACATTGTTGGTGGGAATGCAAGTTGGTACAGCCACTCTGGAAAACAGTGTGGAGGTCCCTTAAAAAGTTAAAAATTGAGCTACCCTATGACCCAGCCATTGCACTACTGGGTATTTACCCCAAAGATACAGACGTAGTGAAGAGAAGGGCCATATGCACCCCAATGTTCATAGCAGCATTGTCCACAATAGCTAAATCGTGGAAGGAGCCGAGATGCCCTTCAACAGATGATTGGATTAAGAAGCTGTGGTCCATATATACAATGGAATATTACTCAGCTATCAGAAAGAACGAATTCTCAACATTTGCTGCAACATGGACGGCACTGGAGGAGATAATGCTAAGTGAAATAAGCCAAGCAGAGAAAGACAACTATCATATGATTTCTCTCATCTATGGAACATAAGAACTAGGAAGATCGGTAGGGGAAGAAAGGGATAAAGAAAGGGGGGGTAATCAGAAGGGGGAATGAAACATGAGAGACTATGGACTATGAGAAACAAACTGAGGGCCTGGGGGGGGGGGCGGGAATGGGATAGACCAGTGATGGGTAGTAAGGAGGGCACGTATTGCATGGTGCACTGGGTGTTATACGCAACTAATGAATCATCGAGCTTTACATCGGAAACCGGGGATGTACTGTATGGTGACTAACATAATAAAAAATCATAAAAAAAAAAAGAATACTATGGAATGACACTCAAATATTTATTAAAATATTCGGAATCAAAGTGCCATGCAAACACTAGGCTACAATTATTTCTGGTCAGAGCAGGCTTGAGGAAAAAGCTCAATAGTGACTGATATAAGGGGGAAAAGAGCTCGATGATTTTTTTTTTTTTTACTAATCTTTTTTAATGCCCTGGTCTGCGAACAGCTGTTCTTTCCTGCTGCGTCAGTTCTGCCTCTCAGCAACTCACAACATGAGTGGCTGCAAAAGAAAACTGCCAATGTGAAAACACGATCAGAGTAATGGCCAGCCCCCAGCAAGGAGCAGCCCTTGCCCAAACAGGGTGAGGGCATTGGCCTTGGCTTTGTCTTCTGAGCTTGGTGTCTCCTCCGCCTTCTAGGTAACAATCCTTTGAAACTATATGTAACGATGACTTTGAGAGAGACTCCAGAAAATGAGGAATGCTCATTGCATGGAACCAAATTTAGCTAGCTGAAACTAAACACAAAATCTTGCTCTGGTTGCTGCCAAGGGGAAGGCGAAAAATAGGAATTAGACAAAGCAAGCACTTAGCTTTTTTCTTGCTTTGAAATTGTACTTTTTACTCTCAGAAATCCTTTCTTTACAGTCGCTCAGTTCTGTGAAATGGCTGTCCCAGGACCTCTGTAAATGAGGTTGTTCCCACCACAGGACCTTTGGAGACGTTGTTTCTTCTATGTGGAAATCTTCATCCTCATTCCCACCCCATCATCCTGGCTGACTTCTGCTCCTCTCTTATGTCTTGGCTGAAATGTCCTTTCCACAAGGCCTTTCCAGACGACTCAAACTATTTCAGGTATTTTAGGTTTTATATTCCTGTACCCTGTAGATTTTCTTTTTAGTGCTTGTGACAAAATAATGGCCCCCTAAAGATGTCCACATCCTAATTCCCAGAACTTGTAAATACAAAAATCCCTTACACAGTAAAGGGAACTTGGAAGATATGATTAAGGGTTTTGAGTTGGGGATCATCTGGTGGGCCCAGCATAATTACAGGAATCCTCATAAATGAAAGAGAAAGGTACGTATGTAAAGAAAATGTCCCATAGAGTCCCCATTTGGGGAGATTTGTAAAGGGGTATTACATACTCTGGATAGTTCGATTTTTTTAAAAGGATTTTAATATAACTATGTATTTCATTAACATGAGGAGAGGAAGATCCCATAATCATTCAGTAATTAGCTTTTTTTCCCCTTCTTAGGCATGACCTGTTTTGTGACCCTCTCTTTAGGAGACAGATGAAAGTGTATTTCCATTTTCAGCATTCCGTTCCTAAGCCTGAGCTGAAAACCGGAGGCCTCCATCTAGAGCAGTACACGAGATGATCCGCGCTGCCCCACCCTCTGCTGGGACAATGGAAGTGAGGAGTGAAGGGAGGGGAGTGGGAGCAGGGTAGTCTCTGGGCTCCGCAGAAAACCCGCGAAGGTTTAGGGTGCCCTCTGCTGCCATCTGCCGTCACTCTGGCTTCACACACAGAGCAGAGCTGTTTTCATGGTTGACGACACAAAGAAATCCAGTGGAAAGTTACAGATTAAGACTGATGGCCTCCACTTTATATAATAAACGTAGCTCTGAAAGTTCATTTGCTCCATATCCTTAGCAACAATTGGTATTTTAGGTTTTTCAATTGTAGCCATTTTGGTGGTTCTGTGGTGAGGGGTGTCTCCTTGATTTTATTTTGCATTCTCATGATGACTAAGGTGGAACGCTTTTAAAAATTATTAATTTTTATTAAATACAGGAACTAATCCCCCGTTGGCCTGTTTGGGGATCAAATCTACAGCGTTGGTGCTGTTAGTGGCAACTCTATCCCACTGAGATAACCAGCCACCCAACGGAACACTTTCCATCTGTGCTTAATGACCATTTGGAAATTCTCTTTTCAGAGATGCATTCTTCAGGCTTTTGCCCGTTTTTGTATTGGGTTTGTCTGACTTTTCATTATTGACTTGGTGCGTTCTTTATTCTGGGTGGCAGTGCTTTGTCAGATAACACGTTTCTAAATATTTTTTTTATACTGAGGCTTGCCTTTTCATTCTTACAATGGTATCTTTTGATGAACGGAGTTCATGTAAATTTCAAGTTTACACTTACATTTAATGGAAATAGACATAGTATAAATTTAATGTAAATTGTAAAGTCCAACTTATCGGTGTTTTCCTTTAAGGTTAGTGTTTTTTGGGTCTTAAGATATCTTGGCCTACCCCAAAGTCATAAATACATCTTCCTGTGTTATCTTCTAGAGCCTTTAGTGTTTAACCTTTCACATTTTTATTTACCATTGACCTGAAATTGATATTTGGGTGAGTGCGACATAGGGATTAGGATTCTATTTTTTTCTGTCGTGATATTCAGCTGACCAGTGAAAAACCACACTGTCCTCGCTGCACTGCCTATCACAGATCAAGTAACTGCAGATCTGTGGATCTGTTTCTAGACTTCGTTCCAGTGGTCATTGGTTTAACTTGGGCAGATCCACAGCCATGTCCTTTTTTGTAATGATAATAGATGCAAAGTTTTTTTTTAAGCCCACAGATTGCTTTGTGGTGAGTTTATCCACTCCTACTTCCAGCACTCCCAGCAATGTGACATTGTCTTACGGCTGGCCCCAGAGAGACTAATCTGGGTCTTTCTTTCAGAATTAAATATTAATAGGACTTACTACCGTTACTTCTACTACGGTAACACTTGCATAGTACTAGCTACGTGCCAGGCATTCCTCTAAGCACTGTATGCTCATGAACTCATTCAATCTTCCCCAAAACTCTAAGAGGTAGGTACTACTACTCCCTTTTACAAAGGGGGGAATGTAGTCACAGAGAGCTAAGTAACTTGCTCCGAATCACTCAGCGAGCAAGAGCTGGGAGTTGAATACACCGAGTCTGGCTCCAGATTCTGTACTGCCAACCACCACCCTTTGCTGCCTGTCTTATAGGCAATGCATTTTTTTAAAAAATTTTTTATGAACCATGATACGAAGCCCGGCAACAGAGGGCGGAAGCACCAGTCTCCTATTCCATAGACCACCAATTACTCCAGGGTGATCTGATTGTGGAAGATCCCTTCTTGCCTCCTCTGTCCATTCACTCCCTCTTTGGGGTATTAGTCAGCTGGTACGCTTCCCTTGGTTAAACTCTGTATACTCTATGGCTTGATGTAAAAATCTTTAATGATGAAACTCTTTATTTTCCTTTCCAACCTCCTCTCCCTCCAAATCCCCAAATGAACTGTTCTGTGTTCTTTTATGTGACGGTCAGGTGGGGCCACCCAGAGACACAGGAGAGGCTCAGGAAAACAGATGTTTATGATACTCACAGGGTCTAGAAACAAGAGGCAGGCCACGCAGGCACCCACATCACACGGAGCCGCGGGGAAGCACCCAGTGTGGTCAGGAGGCAGAACAGGAGCCAGGGGAGAGCCTAGGTCCCCGCCTTTATAAGTTTCTGCATTTCTGCAGGAAAGGCAAGGCAGGCCAGGGGAAACAGCACTGGCTAGCTTGAATAATGACAGGGGGCTTGAAGCTACAGTGAGCTCTAAGGCGTGGTCCTTAGTTGCCTGGTACCTGGTCCTGGGATGATTTTAAGGCAGAGGGATACGGCTTCCTGGCATGTACGGGCCAGACAGACATATGGATCTGGATCGTTGGTTTGCACGTCAAAAGCATGCTCCTGGCTATGCCCTCTGCTGAAATTCCAATCCCAGCAAAAATGTTTTAAGTCTCCCTAGCCAGAAAAAAATTTTAAGATGTCAAAACATCATAACATACAGCAAATTTTAAAAATCTAAAGAATACATGTTTTCCATATTCAAACTACCGGTAGTGCCCAACTGCTATATACTTCGTCTCAGAGTACAGACCGTTTCTTGCTTTGATTGCCCTTGTCTTGTTTATTTATTTTTTAAAAGATTTTATTTATTTGACAGAGAGAGCATACCAGACAGCACAAGCAGGGGGAGGGGCGGAGGGAAAGGGAGAAGCAGGCTCCCCGCTGAGCAGACAGCCTGACAGGGGGCTCAACCCCAGGACCCTGAGATCATGATCTGACCCAAAGGCCAACACTTAACCGACTGAGCCACCCAGGCATCCCTGGCCTTGTCTTGTTTAGATCAAATACCACCTTTCTCAGGTTGAAGTCCTAGTGACTGCACATACACAGTTAAGAGCTTTCCCATCACACGCTGACGGCTGTAGCACTTCTCAGATCGCTGTAATTACTGGTTAATACATCTGCTTCCTCTACCAATCGTAAGACCCTTCTGATAGGCTGTGGAGCGGAAAGAGGTAGAAATATCGTTCGAATGAACAAATGCATGAGTAAATGAAACTCGCCCTTCCAAAGACAATATTCCATTCTCTCCCTTTTTCCTAATTTGTACCACAAACCATGTCTACAACAGCTCCTTCTTGCCTCCTGTCACCGACGGCTGTGACATCTACCAGGGAGGGCCTCTTCCTGGTGAGGATGGGTGGCTGAAGTAGGAGTAAGGCTCAGATTTTTGTTGGTCCGTTAATGAGATCAGTAATCTGGGTTTTAATATTATGGAATTAATTTATTACCAAGATAGAAAATAGATTTGGAGGCAGATGTTTTAAAGTAAAAATTATAAAAATTTTAGTGTTCATAGTTTACTCACTGCTATAAGTTTATCTTCATGAATTAATCCTTATAACAAGTGGTAAACAAAGGGTATTATTTCCATTGTAGAGATGCAGACTAAAGCTCAAAGATGTCGAATGACTTGTTTTAAGGTCCCAAAGCTAGTAAATGACAGGGGCAAAATTCTAATTTGAATCCAGGGCTCCTGTTACTAAATCTGGAGCATTTTCCATTAAGCCACACAGCTCCTTGCCTTATATTTATTTCCCCTCAGCTTTTATTTGTCAATATTTGCAGACAACAAAAAGGATACATATTTCATGCCTGCAAGCACTGAGTTAGTCATTTTGAATGCTTCCCAATCTGGGTAACCAGCGGAGCCTTCTCCAAAGGGGGTGTTAGGACAGCAGTGCCAGAGAAAGAAGCAAATATAAACATCTCATAACACAGACTGATCTGCCAGAATTGTGTTAGGGGCCTATGCATTTCTATGGGGGGCACTAAACACACACCAGCTTATAAACAACCTCTAGGTGAACCGAGAGTTTGCTTCATTATGAAATTATGAGGAGACTTATCAAATGTTTCTAGGTCATCAGTAAAATTGGGGGTATAAGATGCAAAGTACAGTAAACTGGCTCTACAGAAAGACAAAAGATTATGGATCTAATGGAAAATTAGGCACCTGATCATAGAATTTAAATTGTAGCAATGTGAACAAAGGAATCAACAGTGTATGAAAATCTGAACACATTTTTATGTATCTAACCAAAATAAAAGGTGATATTGTAAAAAACTCATGTAGAAGGATTTTTAAAAATGACTTTTCTCTGTGTGAATTTATTAGGTAAGCCAACTGATCCGATTTTTTGAAAATGCCATTTTCAAACATTCACACTAATATTAACTTCTCATGTGTGGAATGAGGGTTGAATTTCTTTCATATGCTTCTGAGCAAGTGGTTTTAAAATCCATACTATTACATTTATTTCTCTTTGCAGCTTTTATAAAGGCATTCCTGTAGTTTGACCCTTCAGAAACTGTAGTTTCAAATACTTGACTTCTTAGCCCTACTTCCTTCTCAGTTATCCTTAAGATTCAAAGAAATGTAAAAGATTCAATTTTGGCAAAGACTGGGGACCCCTGCCGCAATGGTGTTGTTCATTCCTAAATGTTATTTCATGAAATACATATTAATCAAACAGGAAACAGAGACATCAAATGTTTTACTCCATATTTTCAATTCAAAAATATAAACAATGTATTTACATAGCATTACATTTAAGTATTTACACAAGGTTAACAGAAAAGGCAGTAAGAAATGATGGTTTGGGGGTTAATGATCATTATACTTGAAATAGAAGATGCCTTTCAAGTCCATGGTATACAGTGAAAATCATATCATGGAAAATTATTAACTACATGGCTCAGAATTTACACTTTGGATCCTAATATTTTTTCCTTATTTAAAAAAATACAAGGCTACTGACTTATGAGGCCTAAGTTTGTTTTCAGTAAGTCACCTTGTCAATTTAACACAATAAATTTACAGTTCATTATTTATAATTTTTAAACATAACTAAAGAGCAAAACTTTGGGAGTGTTCTTAAAATGTTAAGTAACTTAAAATGTTTGAAAAACTATATTGGGGAAAATGTCATACATTATGGCTTTTTTTTAAATGTAAGTGATATTTAAGATAAATACATGCTTGATGGGAAGGACATATTGACCTAACAATACAGGTATACAAAGGAGTGAATATATACCATTTCAGGAAATGCCTATTAATCCAACAGGGAATTAGTCCATTGCCAAACAGGATGAGCAATTAAAATGAGGCAAATTGAGTTAGCAATATACAATTTCAAATTTCTACGTACTTGAAAACATTTTCCAACATTTATTTATCATAACATATGTAAAAACTAGAAAATACCAGGCTTGAACTTGGAATTAAATAATTTTGTCAATGTGAGAAAATGTAGGCAAATCCCAGTTTATAAAATTATCTACAGAGACCAATGATGGGGACTGTTTTATCATTAAAAAGTGTTCTGCTGGCAGCAACGCTTAGACTTCTTTTGCCCCATTGTCAGTGTATCTAATTTATGAGTTGGTGAATTAAATACCAAAACAAATGGGAAAACAAGATTCTTCATTATATCACATTATATATTCACAAAGAAGTTATGTACCCACAAGTTATAAAAATAAATCTTTCTTTAGATTAGAAAACAAATAAAAATAGAAAAATTTGTATTAAAAGTTTTAAAAACTACGGCAAACTAACCTGATGACTGTTTTTGCCACAACTATATTATCTTTAGGTTATCCGCTCAAAAAATTATATCAAAAATCTTTGATCCACCAATGTTTTGGATGCCAAATTCTTCTGTCCTACTGTATTACGTATAAATCTAAAAATCTGGAAAAAAAGTTAAAACAATTCAGAATGAAAAATAGAGAAAGAAAATTAAATATGCACATCAATTAAAAGATCTAAATTAAACTAGCTAATTCTCTCAGCTATTTACTTTCATGTATCAGGCATCTGTATTCCATGGTGATACACAAAATTATTGCAAGAGTATTTACCAACTTTCATGATATCAAAGAAGTGCATATTCCTATTTAGAATATATTTTGATGAATTAATAATACAAATCCTCTCATGTTCACAGGAATACATTATCAAATATTTTGCAAGGCAACTTACCTCTAGCTCTAAAAGCTATGGAAACATCAAAAGAACTGTTAGGGATAGAATTTGTTTATAATTTTAGATCCCTGTCAAAGACTGATAAATTATATATTACTAATTCATATACTTCCTTGACATAATGGGGGAATATCTGAGTGATACTAATAACATTTCCAGAACAAATTTGTCGTTTTTAAAAAATCTCCACTTCAGTCCCCATCCCCATCCAGCAAGTGTTTTTTATCCACACAGGTAGAAAATGTGCGACAGTTCCAATAAAGGGGCTTCTCTGTGGCTGAGTCCTGAGCTAGAGAGATCTTCCGTGCTCTCTGGAGCTTGCCTTTTTGTTACACTAACATCTGGTGCAGAGGGCGAAGGGAACTCTAATTACTGCTACTTTTTTAAAATTTCAACTTTTTTTTAAGTCTTAGTAAACATATACGGTAAAATTGGTTTCAGTTCTAATCGCTGCTACTTCTGGTATCTAGGAGATCAGCACTTTAAATGTCTTCCTACTGGATTCCTTTCACGTTTGCTTAAGCAACGTACGCCCTCCACAATACCCCAGTACTTCAGACCCTGAAGGAGTGTAATTGGTTGAAATGTTTCTTCTTTTGTTCGGTGGGAATAATCATATTCTAAATCTTAACAAATTCCTAGTGAAAGCACATACTGTTATTCTCTGCTATAAAATACCGACCTCCAAAGTATTTTTTTTTTTTAAATCCAGTAAAAATTTTTAAACTTACCTCTTGTTGTAGGTACGTAAGGAAGGCTGCTAGAACAAAATTTTGGCAAGCCAAATCCACAACACAGAAGAACAACAGATCAAAAATAAGAAGAGTGGCTTCATTCCCATAATACAGAACACTGCTGAAAGAATATCCTTCATCTGTTTTTTTAAAAAAGTGATTTATAAGATATAAGTCAGAAATTTTGAAATAGAACAAACTTCTGATAAATTTCCAGTGATAAAATTTGGATATTTAAAAATAGCATAACAGAAACTATTACTTATGATACTTCATGGCTTTCAAAAAAAATAAACAAAGGGGATTAAAATTTGCTAATCTCAAAAGTTAGTCAAGGAATTCTGCTCATAAAAAGTAATTTTAACATTTGTACCAACGGTTGGTAATTGCTAGTAGTGTAAGTATATAGTCAATACCTTTCAAAGACCAGGTAAAATGAATACCCCTTATTTGTTTATATAACTAAAGGCCAAAGAATCTTAGAAAGATTCTCTAAGATAAAGTTAAAAAAAAAAACAAAACCAGCAAGGACTGAAGAGTGCACAGTGAGCTATAATTTGTGTCTTAAATAGTCCTCTACGGTTAATTTCATATTTTGTTTTTTGTTTCCCTTGCCTTAAGAGATGTATCTAGAAACAATGTTGTTCTGTACAAATGTCTTTGCCTCTCTTCCCTTGACCCTCCTGCTTGACAACAGCAACGTTTTTTAAGATGCCGTTCAAACTTTTCCATGCCAACTTTTCCACTTCTTCCCGCTTGACTCTGTGTCTGGTTAGATTTTTCACTCACTATTCTGTACCGAGCCTGTGCCTGCACAGACTTCTACCCCAGCATCACCCCCTCATACATTCAAGATGCCCACTAGTCTGTGCTGTGTGTCCTGGGCCTGGCACGACACACGACACCCAATAATGCAAGAATAGGTGATATGTAGGCCAGGACATAGCTTACATCATTTCCATTCTTACCGACCCATGTAAGAGATTATCAGCCACATTAAAAGTGACATATATACTACCTTTTTAATGATAAGAAACCAGGTTTAGTCACTATTCCTATCACAGATATCTGCAATTTTTAAGGATTTGGCTAAAATGAAAAACAGAATGTTAAAGATTAATCACAAATGTTATTCTTCCTTAAGTATTTTATTAGTTTTCCACTGACTGCACATTCCCATAAAATCTGAATTTTATGTTCACTCTCACCCCTTTTATTTAACATACTACTGGACATCCTAGCCACAGCACTCAGACAAGAGAAAGAAATAAAAGGCATCTAAATTGAAAAGGAAGAAGTTAAATGGTCACTATCTGCAGATGACATGATACCATACATAGAAAACCCTAAAGATGCCACCAAAAAACTACCAGAATAAATGAATTCAGTAAAGTTGTAGGATACAAACTTAATACCGAGAAATTAGAAGCATTTCTATACACTAATAACAAAGTAGCAGAAAGAGAAATTAGGAAAACAAGTCCACTTACGATTATACCCCAAATAATAAAATACCTAGGAATTAAATAACCAAGGAAGTGAAAGACCTGTGCTCTGAAAGCAGTAAAACACTGATGAAAGAAACTGAAGATGCCACACACAAATGGCAAGGTATTTCATGCTCCTGGACTGGAAGAATTAATACTATTAAAATGTTCACACTGCCCAAAGTAATCTACAGATTTGACGTAGTCCCTATCAAAATACTAACAGCAATTTTCATAGAACTGGAACAAATAATACTAAAATTTGTTATGGAACCACAAATAGCCAAAGTAATCTTGACAAAGAAAAAACAAAGCTGGAGGTACCACAGCTCCAGATTTTAAGATACACTACAAAACAGTATGGTACTAGTACAAAAACAGACACATAGATCAACAGAACAGACAGTCTAGAAATAAACCTACACTTAAATGGTCAATTAATCTATGACAAAGAAGGCAAGAATATACAATGAGGAAAAGACAATCTCCAATAAATGATGCTGGGAAAACCGGACAGCTACATGCAAAGAATGGAACTGGACCACTTCCTTACACCAAACACAAAAATAAACTCAAAATGTATCAAAGACCTAAATGTGAGACCTGAAATCATAAAACTCCTAGACATACACAGAAATTTCTTTGACATCGGCCATAGCAACATTTTTTCTAGATAGGTCTCTTAAGGCAAGGGAAACAAAAACAAAAATAAACTGTTGGGACTACATCAAAATAAAAAGCTTTACACAGTGAAGGGAACCATCAACAAACCAAAAAGGCAACCTACTGAATGGGAGAAGATATTTGCAAATGATATATCAGAAAAGGGGTTAACATTCAAAATGCATAAAGAACTTACACAACACCAAAAAACAAACAATCCCATTTAAAAATGGACAGAGGACCTGAGAGATATTTTCCCAAAAAAGACATATAATCAAGGCCAAAAGACACATGAAAAGGTGCCCAACATCACTAATCATCAGGGAACTGCAAATCAAAACCACAATGAAAACCTTAAACCTGTCTGAGTGGCTAAAATAAAAGAGACAAGAAATAACAAGCATTTATGAGGATATGGAGAAAAGGGAACCCTTGTGCATTGTTGGTAGGAATATAAACCGGCACAGCTACTGTGGAAAACAGTATGGAGGTTCCTCAAAAAACTAAAAATAGAAATACCATATGATACAATAATTCCACTATTGGGCATCTACCTGAAGAAAACAGAAACACTAATTCAAAAAGATATATATTCCCCTACATTTATTGCAGCATTATTTATAGTAGCCAAGATATCAAAGCAGCCCAAGTATCCATTCATAGATGAATGGACAAAAAAGAGTTATATATATATTTTCTCTCTCTCTCTCTCTCTCTCTCTCTCTCACACACACACACACACACACACACACACACACACGGTAGAATATTACTCAGCCACAAAAAAGGATGAGATCTTGCCATCTGCAATAACATGGATAGATCTTGAGGGTGTTATGCTAAGTGAAATAAGTCAGATAGAAAAAGACAAATACAATATGATTTCACTTACATGTGGAATAAAAAACCAAAAATGAATAAACAGACAAAAAGCAGAATCAGACATATTAATACAGAAAACTGATGGTTGGCAGGGGCGGGCAGGAGAAAGGACAAATGGGTGAAGGGGCATGGGAGATACAGGCTTCGTTATGGAATAAATAAGTCATGGGAATAAAAGGTACAGTGTAGGGAATGTAGTCAGTGGTATTATAAAAGCATTTCATGATCTGATGGTAGCTACACTTGTGGGGAGCTGAGCATAACATATAGAGTTGGTGAATCACTATGTTATATACCTGAAACTAGTGTAACATCATCTGTCAATTATATCAAATTAAAAAAAATCTGAATTTTATGTGTTTTTTTTTTTTAAAAGATTTTATTTATTTATTTGACAGAGATAGAGACAGCCAGCGAGAGAGGGAACACAAGCAGGGGGAGCGGGAGAGGAAGAAGCAGGCTCATAGCTGAAGAGCCTGATGTGGGGCTCGATCCTATAACGCCGGGATCACGCCCTGAGCTGAAGGCAGGCGCTTAACCGCTGTGCCACCCAGGCGCCCCCAAATTTTATGTGTTTTATTATCTCTTCCATGTCTACCACTGATTTTGAAATTCAGTTTTTTTACTTTCTTGTGGAATAATTATCTTTTATATTTTTGTTTCCTGCTACATGACATAATGAAATGGAACACGGAAAACTACTATACCATGAAGTTAACTAAGTTCATTATGTTTCCTTTGTTTTTATATAAAATTATAAAATTAGAAGAAAATAGCCGTAAGTACTTTTTTTTTTCAAACTTTGAAAATAGTAATCAAATTCAGCAAAGGATTTGAAGGATACCATTGTAAAAGATGCTTTTTTCCATTGGTTCCATGAATTCCATTCCAAGAATTCTTTCAAGAAGCAATTTATCTTTTATAAAGTAGTCCATTTCCTTATGAACCTAATATAAAAAGACAACAGTTATTTCAAAAACAGCAGTGAAATAAATGTTTCCCAATTAATGTAAAATCAGAAAGAGAGAAAATGAAAAGTGAATAACACATGAAGAAAATCTGTTCTTTAAAAAGACTGATTTTACTACAATGGGCTTTATAACAAAATTTTCTTTAGAAATGTTAAATTTTTCTTTTTTATTAGAGAGTGAGAGAGCAAGCACACAAGCAGGGGGACTAGCAGGAGGAGGGGGAAGCAGACTCCCTGCTGAGCAAGGAGACTGATGAGGGACTTGATCCCAAGAACCTGGGATCATGACCCAAGCCAAAGGCAGATGCTTAGCGGACTGAGCCACCCACGCGTCCCAAGAAATGTTTAAAGTTTTAAATGTCTAGGGCTAGATATACTTAAAATTACAAGCTTCTTAGGAATACAATCGTAGCACAGCATATTTCTATAATTAATAAATATAGTAATATTTCAGTAATTAGTTAACAAAATTCCAGTAGACCTACTTTAGGGGAACCATCATTATGCTAATAGATACATAAAATGCATATGCTAGTAGATATACAAAATGTCACCTTAGTTTTACATAACCTAACTCTGTCCTTAAGCCACAGTATTAATTTTGATAGGCAAAAAAAGGGCTCTAAGTCCACTGACTTAGAAATAACTGACATTACTGGTTTTTAAAAATTGTATTTGCTTCTAGTTGAAATATAAATGCTGACATACATACATGATCAATGAAAGAGCCAAGAAATTTGTTCATAGTATGATATGCTTTTATACTCTGCTCAAAAGTACTTGCTGATGAACTCAATAGTCTGGCAGGGCCATTTTTCTGATGTGAAAAAGAAATAAGAATAAATGCAACATGTCTTACGTTCTTGGTTTTTAAATAACATGAAATATTGGCAAAATATACCTGAATTGTACTTTATACAAACCCTTGTTAGTGTCTCATGAATTCTGTCGTAGTGTTGTCTCATCTGGCTAGAAATTGCAATCTGAAAAGTCTGACCATCTGTGTTGGGTACCAAACCTCTCTGGCTACACAAATTTTCCTGAAAAGTTAAAAAAACTTAAATAAAGACCATGAAAATTTTGCCTATTTCAAAAAGAAAATATAACATTTTTGTTTTAGTTGGTATCACAAGATTCAGAGGCTAACTGAAATTTTACTGAAACTATATTTGAGACAGAGATTGACATTAACCAAGGTTGCCACTCCCCTCTGGGTTTTACTAATTTCTATGTTGTCATATGCTCTTTAGGTCTCTATATCATCTCCTTTGCCCTACTTTAAAAAAATCCATACTAAATTCTTTGTATATTGATATTCATAGCTTTACTTATGATTAATTTTATTGCTCTTTAATGCATGCCAAAAAGTCTAGTCTTAGATTTAACTACTTTTATAATTATAGTCTTTTTTGTTTTCTAAAAACTTTTAGAACACTTCTTAATTAAATGCGAAAAAAAGGTAGTGTGATACATGACCAAACAGTTAATGTCACGGACCAGATATCCATTTCAGGTCTCCCTGACACAACTTGAATCCTGACAACCATAAATGATGTAAAATTTTGCCTTACCCCACCCCCTAGCTACTTCCCATCCATGCTCCAAGGTCAGCTCAAGTCCTCCTGCCTCCCTTCTCTTGCTTTATTTGCCTACTTCAGAGTTTAATAATCTCTTTGTCTAAATGTAATCTGCAAACATAATATAACACTTGGTTTTCTACAGACTAAAAAGAAATCTACATGTAGTGAATTTCTCTATTAAAAAAATAATAAAAGCTTTCTTTTTCCCTGGTTAAAAAAGCACATGCTGGGGCGCCTGGGTGGCTCAGTCGTTAAGCGTCTGCCTTCGGCTCAGGGCGTGATCTCGGCGTTATGGGATCGAGCCCCACATCAGGCTCCTCTGCTGGGAGCCTGCTTCTTCCTCTCCCACTCCCCCTGCTTGTATTCCCCCTCTCACTGTCTGTCTCTCTCTCTGTCAAATAAATAAATAAAATCTTAAAAAAAAAAAAAGCACATGCTATTGCAGAGAATTTATAAAATACGGAGAGGTACAAAAAAGAAAGAAAAGAAAAAAAAATCACCTATGATCTCAGCACCCAGAGATACAAGTATTTTAAGGTATTTTATTTCCAGTCCTTTGCCCAGGCATATAGATATAGATGGCATAAAACTGGGATCACACTGATTTTTCACCTAACATTATATCCTAGCAATTCTCTATGTCATTAAATATTCTATAAAACATGATTTTTATGTCTACCAAAGAATTTCACTGTGTATGAAAACCAACTGCTTAATGTTCTCTTTTTGCCCTTATAAATAACCCCTGTGATGAAGATCCTGAACCTAATTAGCTATTCACATTGCTAATCATTTCCTGGAGTTAGACTCAAAAAATTAGTGAGTCAAAGATAATGAACTCTTAAAAAGCTCTTGGTATATATATTTCCAAATGCTTTCCAGAAGATTTGCAAATTTATCCTGAGACCAGTAGTTTTATGGGTGCCCATTTCACCATGTCCTTGGTGCTATTAAGTATTAGCTTTTTTTAAAAAACTTGGCTAATTTGAAGAGGGCAAAAATATTATTTTTTATATGTATTTATTTATGAGCTATACATTTTTTAGAGGTTTATTAGTCTCCTCTGTTTCTTATTTAATGTACTTAATAATTATGTTGTCATTTTTCCATTGAGGTTTTAAGGGTCTGCTTAATGATTTGTATGACTTTCAACACTGTTATCAATATCTTTGTCATCCTTGTTATGGGAATTTTAGTCAAATTTGCTGTCTTTCATTTACATGATTGTTGGCTATGTGAATGTTCTCCATTAATAAGGTAAAATCAATTAATATTCCCTTTATGATGCTTTCTATTCTTTATGCTTAAAAAGTCACCTCCCAATCTCAAATATTCTTTTTTTACATGTAACTTTTCAAACCGGGTATAATTTCTAATAGTTAACCAAATAGTTAACCAACCAGTTCATGTATTAAATTTGTTTTTCTCTGAGATGCCATTATCATATATTAAATTCTTAAAAGTCACAGGTATAGTCCTTTAGTCAATAAATCCTCTTGATTTTTCCTCTCAAGTATTTATTTTTCTTTATAAATTTTATTATGGAAGTTTTTTAATGTACACAGTACAGAGAACAGTAAACCATCCATGACCCAACCCCAAATCTGTAAATACTTCTGTATGTATCTCTAACCAATAAGGTCTTAAAAAAAACAAAACAAAAACCCACCACGCCATTTTCCCATCTAACAAAATTAATCATTCCTTACTATAATTTAATATTTAGTTCTTAAATTAAATCACCCAGATTATTCCCAAGGATTTTTTTTTTTAAATTTTTGGTTTAATCAGGATCCAAAGTCTACACATTGTACTTCGTAGTTTTGTTTCTAAATCTCTCTTCCTATCTAACAGTTCTTTTTTTTTTTTTTTAAGATTTATTTATTTGACAGAGAGAGAGAGCCAGAGAGGGAACACAAGCAAGGGGAGTGGGAGAGGAAGAAGCAGGCTCCCAGAGGAGCAGGGAGCCCAATGTGGGGCTTGATCCCAGGACCCTGGGATCATGCCCTGAGCCAAAGGCAGACGCTTAATGACTGAGCCACCCAGGCGCCCCTCTATCTAATAGTTCTTCCTCCACCACCACCACCACCCACCCCTCCTCTTCTTTACATGCCTTTGATTTGCTGGAGACGCTGGGTCACCTGTCCTGTGAGACATCCTGCATTCTGGATATGGCTAACTGCTTCCTATGGCATTATTTCATTGATCCCTCTATCTCCTCTACTTCCTATAAATTGGTGGTTAGATCTAGAGGTTTGATTATATTCAGGTTCCATTTTCTCAGGCAGGAATATGTCACAAGTGATGTTATGTACTTCCTACTGCTTCATACGGGAAGTGATTAATGTTGGTTTTCCTAATTTTTACTTGTAGTAAGACTGAGCCAGTGTGTTCAGATTACGTCAACCTGATAACTCATTATAAAGTTCCCTGTCAACCTTCACTTGTTTTAGCATCCACTGATGACTGCAGCCTCTATGCACTAATCCATTAGTCACCACAAAATGATGAT
Organism: Ursus maritimus; assembly: GCF_017311325.1. Lineage (NCBI taxonomy): Eukaryota > Metazoa > Chordata > Mammalia > Carnivora > Ursidae > Ursus > Ursus maritimus. The sequence goes on along the minus strand of NW_024427107.1, from coordinate 39,625,383 downwards.
TTACTAAATTAGAACTCCTTTCATTTTCTTTTATAAGAACTTCCCCTTCATGAATTATTTGGTTACTCTGAAATACAGTTCATATAGGAACTGTAGGATGAAGTTCGATTCTTTCCCTTTGTCAATGTTCAGGGCAATGAGTTGGTACTCTAGCAACTTTCAAAAGTAATCAATGAGGAATTTTTAAAAATATTATTACAAATCCTAAATTAAGAAAAGAGAACCCATCTCTCAATTAAAACTAAAAGATGTTAAATACATTCATACCGCTTCTCTTTTAAGGTTCATATTCATTTCTTCCATATTAGTATCTGCATGCCCATGTACTGATCTACCATGAATGTAATATCCAAAGCATTTGTGGGATAACAGAAACACTGATATCTATAAAAAGAGAAAAAAGAAGCAATTAGCAACTCATATAGAAAAAGAAAACAATGAAAATTAGGTTTTTCTTAAAATTGCTTCCTTTCTCTCAAAATAAAGAGGGTTGAATTCTTGGAAAATATGTAAATAGGACAAGTAAGTAATAAAGGATAATGTTATTTTTTAAAAGTAGATAGAAAAGAGATTGAAGACATTTTCTAAGAAAGGAAGAAATAGGATTGGTATATGAAAATTTTTCAGGGACTCTGCTAAATGAATTATTTGATGGATAAGGAATTCATAATTAAGAATTGCAAATGAAGAAGAAACTAAGGCAGTAAACATTAACTTGTAGCTCATTATAACTATCTCTGGAATTAACAATCAGTAGCAAATTGGACTAAAAAATTCAATCATACCAAATCACTTTTAAAGCCTCTCTTAATGTACTCGTGACCTTTTAAAAAGGGAAAAATAACAGTTGCAAGATAAAGTCAGAAAGTACTTACATTGCTCATACAGCATAAATCCACAAACTGTCGAATTTTATCTTCTATAAATCTCTCATAAAAGACAGCAAAGAACATGATCTGAAACATTAAGCCAAGTTCATGCTTATTAGCTTTTAAAATTTAATTTGCTTTTATAGCCACAGTATAGTATCTTAAGAAAAAAGAAAGTCCACCCAAGAACACAGTGGCCTCTAAACGGTTCCTATGGGATAAAATCTGACTTATCATTTCCGATTCCTCTGTCAAAGAAATAAGGTTTTGGAATTGTGTTAAGATTTATTGAGGGAACCTATTCTGAATTTAAAAAACTTTTCTGTATCATTAAAACACAATACGACAAACGTGGGGGAAGAAAGAGAGGGGCTTTAAAAAATTTAGCATAAACCAATGTATTAATGGCCAGATTTACGTCTGGTTCTGCAATCCTGCCCATCTCCTAAATTCCAAAGCCATTAGAAAACTTGCTGCTTTTCAAATTAATCTTTCCTGACAGAGTAGCACATAAAAAGCACATATCAAATATTCTATTTCAACTGCAGGTAATACATTAAATAGTCAAATGGAATGGTTTCAAGTGTTTTCTTAGCTTTTACAATACTGGAAAAGGAAGTTATTTCATAAATCAAAAGAGAAAAGTTTACATCTTAGACCTACTTAGATATATTTCAGAGAAAGATAACATTTCCTAACCACCCAGTTGCAATGTGTCTCCCGATCATAACTCCCACCCGCCTCTTCTCCATTTACTCCCTATCTCATCGCCCTACTGATGCCCTTCACAGCACCTGCCGCAATCTGCAGCTTGTTCTTGTTAAGCATATCCTTGGGCCAGCACAGTGCCTAGAACACAAAATGGACTCATATATGGAGTGAATAAATAAATGAATCTGCAGCAGCTGATTACTAAACACACTTCCCTAACATTTTGTATACGTCTTGTTTTAGATCCCTTTAAAGGACCTGAAAGACAGCAACTTTCGAAGTTTAAAAACTAAAGGATACCACTTAAAAGTTGAAGAAACTAGGTTTAGGGAGATAAAAAGAGTAAACAATACAAGACTAACATTATGAGAATCAAGTCTTTTTTAAAAAGATTTTATTTATTTATTTATTTATTTATTTATTTATTTATTTATTTATATGAGAGGGAGAGAGAGAACGCGCGCGCTCATGTGCGTGTGCACACAAAATACTACCAGAATGATAGCAGAGTGAGAAACAAAGAATGAGGTGAGATGGTGGTGCCCGACATGGCTAGTTACTGCCCCAACAATCCTTTCCCCTTTCTCCTTAGTGACAGACCCCTCCTTGGAGTGGGCACACTGCGGCCCAGCTCAAAGACACCAGTGCAGTGAAGTGTGGCCATGTGCCAAGGACTTCTGGCCAAGGAATGCTGAACAGCACTTCTGAAAAGGCTCTTAAAGAAAAAAGGGTGAACTGTTCTCCCCGACTCCCTCCTTCATCTCCACCAGCCATCACAGACCATGAGGTGACCTGAGAGATGGACGTCCCGAGTGTCAGAGCTTCTGCGTCTCGGCGGCAACATGCAGCCAGCCTGCGCTGCACATCTCTGCCCCCCTTTCTCATGGGAGATAATAGTCACTTTCACTTCAGCCACTGCTATTTTGTTTTTGTTGTACTCAACCAAATATGAAAAGCTTCAGATGCATTCCTTTAAATTCTCTACATCCAGATGAATCCAATATACTCAGAAAAATGTATACTGGCCTATAAAATGAATTCTTTTCTCACTACTATACTGATGATAGACATCAAACCCCATACACTTTTAATCCCATCTCATTTCAAATTCTAATTTGTTTGGCTTTTTTTTTCTGATTATTAAGCTATCCCTCACTGGACCTATCCCTGTAGTTTCTTTTTTTTTTTTTTTTTTAAAGATTTTATTTTTATTTATGTGACAGAGAGACAACCAGCGAGAGAGGGAACACAGCAGGGGGAGTGGGAGAGGAAGAAGCAGGCTCATAGCAGAGGAGCCCGATGTGGGACTCGATCCCGGTACGCTGGGATCACGCCCTGAGCCGAAGGCAGACGCTTTAACGACTGCGCTACCCAGGCGCCCCATATCCCTGTAGTTTCAAGTTGAAACAAGTCTCACCAATTTAAAATAAACGTAAATTTTAGAAGTCTATTCTCAGGTTATAGAATACCACCTGGAACCAATTCTGTAGGAATTTTTGGATTTAAATCTCAAGCCATGTTTAAAAATAGGCTGTTTTTGGCAGATAATTTGTTTGCCAGGTTAGAGGTAGTTTAACCCGATCTTTCTAGAGGTCCCATGATCATTTGCTGACTTAAAAGTTAAGGGAATTTTTAACCAAACAGAAAGGCTCTTTTCATTCATGGGAGTGTCTGGAAGTAAGAGAAAGAAGTACAGATATTAGAGTTAAGTGCTTTAGCTGATGCTTCTTTTCTTCCTTTCATTCTTTTTTTTTTTTTTTTAACGTCCGAGAAGATAGGGAAATGAGCATAGAAAAGATCTATGGGGCACCCGGGTGGCTCGGTCAGTTAGGGGTTGACTCTTGATTTTGGCTCAGGTCATGATCTCAGGGTTTTGAGACTGAGCCCCATGTAGGGCCCTGTGTCGGGCTCCGTGTTGGTCATGGAGCCTGCTTGGGGTTCTCTCTCTCCCTCTCCCTCTGCCCATCCCCCTGCTTGCCCTGTGCACATAAACACACACGCACACTCTCTCTCAAATAAATAAACAAATCTTAAAAAAAAAAAAAAAAAAAGGGAAACAGGACCTGATGCTGAGATTTATTTTTAGTTTAAGTTTTCTCAATAAATATTTCAACAAAAATTTCACAAGGAGTACCAGCAATCTGAGTGAAATTTAATGATATATAAATAAATGTAGACAATAAATTGTATTTCAAAAAGAAAGAAAGAAAGAAAGAAAGAAAGAAAGAAAGAAAGAAAGAAAGAAAGAGTAGCTTAGCCATCCCTACAGTTTATATAAACTAAGCCATGGAGTCCATCCTCTGACTAGAAAGCTGCAGGGTCTGAAAGACCCTTCAGAGCCCACTATTGATAAGAATGTGAACTCTGACATCAGATTGCCTGGGTTCAAATTCCAGTTCTGCCAATCTCTAATTGCATGACCTTAGCAAACTATTTAGCATTTCTGTGCCCCAGTGTCCTCATCCTTAAAATGAGGATACTAATTGAACCTATCTCTGAGGGCTACTGTAAAGATCAAGTTAATATGTGCAATGCAATTAATTAACACAGTGCCTAGATTATAACACTAGGTAAGAATTAGCTATTAGCTATTATTGTTGTTCTCGCCATTACCTTCTTTCTGCTGTATAAACCAGGGTGTGGTCAATATTTGAAGATAATTAGTATTAAACATAATTTTAAATATAGAAGGGCAATGTTGCTGAAAAGTATAATCTGTTGTTACCTGTATAATTCCAATGACGAGCCAAAGAGCAGTAGATACCGCATATCTCAAAATGCGGCTGTAAGGAGCTATGTAGCTAGGTGGGCTTCTGGAAAGACTAGAGGATGAGTCCATTAATGCTAAGTTCTTGAATCCCACAACCTGGAGTAAAAAGGCAAAATTTAAACAGACATAAATAAAGAAAATAGCTCTACTCTGAAAATGAGACACTCCTCCCTATTTCTTCCCTTAAAATCGAAAATATTTATAAAAGTTTATATAAACAGGACAAAATCTTGGTAAAATATTATCCAGTATTTTTAATTATAAAGCAAAATATTTAGTTTATTTGGAATTCTCTTCAGTATGACTAAAGGCCAAATATAACCTTATTATTATATACACTAACAAAACGCAAAAATTTGTCAAAAGAATAAAACTTTCTTTAGTAAACTACCAATGAACAACCAGCATTTCACACACTTTTAACATATGCCAGGCACTATGCAAAATACCTTTTTATACTTTTAAACAGTATTTTCCAAAATGTCTTTTAAGGAAGGTACCTTCTTTGATAAAAGGAAGCCATGGTTAAATCAGTGTGGTCTGTACGTTATACTCATGGTCACGCCTTCCACTCTCTTAGAATAAAGGCTCTGGGAAGTTTTACACTGAAGAAATCGACATGACTTTATTGAATCCAGTGTTTCCCAAATGTGCTTAACTAAAAAATTATTTTTCATATGACACCTTTTAAAGCTCTATAAAACTTTTTTTTTTTTTTTAAAGATTTTGCTTATTTATTTGACAGAGAGACAGCCAGCCACAGAGGGAACACAAGCAGGCGGAGTGGGAGAGGAAGAAGCACACTCCCCGCAGAGGAGCCTGATGCGGGGCTCGATCCCAGAACGCTGGGATCACGCCGAGCTGAAGGCAGCCGCTTAATGACTGCACTACCCAGGTGCCCCTCTATAAAACACTCTTAATGAACAATCCTATAAACGAATTTTTGAAAAATCGTTCATATGCCTTGGAGACACACATATTCTTCTCTTTGCTTTAAAAAAGGAAAGAAAGGGAAAGGACGGAGAAAGGAAGAAAAGAAGGAAAATGGAAGATAGACATAAGAGTTAATAATTCATATCTAACTTTATATAAGCAGCCAATTCCTAAGAAAAGTTATTCCGCACATAAACGGTTTTCATAGTTCAGGCTTATATTCAGTACAGAATACTTCCTTTAATAGTACCAGCCAGCTCTGTGAGATAACTGTAAAGGTATCATAAGCATGTACCCATTCTCTGTGCATAGCTCAGCTATAGATAGCTCCAGCTCTTAGCACTGAATATAGTCCACAGTAGGCGTTCAGTGATAATCTGTTGAAAAATTTCACCTATAATAGTGGTTCTAATACAGAAATCTAATTCTAATAAGAATGTAAATTAGAAAGGGAGGGAGTTTTTTCAAAACATAGATAACTAGGCTCACCTCAGAGCTACTGAATCAAACATAATCTCTAGTGGTGAGGCCAGGCATAGCAGCTTACAAATGTTTCCCAGGGGATTTTGATACAAATCAGTAGTTTAAAAGCCATTCCTTACCTAGAGTAGTCAAACGGAAAGAGACAGAGTAGAATGGCAGTAATTGCCAGGGGCCAGGAAGGCGGAATGGGACATTGTTTAATGGGTACAGAGTTTCAGTTGTGCAAAGGAAAAGAGTTCTAGGAGTCGGTGGACAACAATGTGAATGTACCTAACAGGATTGAACTGCATACTTAAAAATGGTTAAGATGGTAAATTTCATATTATGTGTATTTTAACACAATTTTTAAAGCCACTCTTTGTAACAGCTTGATAACTTCAGAAAACTCTTTAGAAAACTCTTCCACTGATGTGAAAATGTAGGTGGAATTATGTGAAATTAATATTTATGAGGTACACAGAAGTTGCACACAATTACAAAAGTTTATACCTCCAAAAAAAAGAGGACAGTAAGTATTTGAAAGAGTGGATTAATTTTTCTCACAGTCTGAATTTCATTCCATTCATTTGCTACAAAATACGTTCTCCATATGCTCACAGGAACCGTGGCACTCCGAACACCACCCTCACCTGGTCAGAGAGATAAAATAAGGAAAAGCGTTTCATCTTTGTTCTGAAAAAGTAGCAAAACAATTTTGGTACAATGGTTATTTCAGTTACCTTCAACAGCTTTAAGAACCTTTCCTTTAGGTCGCTCCCAATCAATAAAGAATATATCTATGGTAATCTGGGATATAAGCTTATGCAAGAATTGCAGAGCCTGAAAATGACAAGCAAAACACTTGAAAGTATCCACATTAAGCCTGCTTATGAAAACAATAATGATTTTTTTAAGAAACAAATATACTGTAATCACAAGAACATACAATTTTCACAAATGACAAATAAAGTTATAATATCATTAGGGGGTCACTAGAAGCTCATCAAACAACACGGAATCACCAAAGTCACAAAAGTTTCATACACATTAATTTGCCTTCCCTTCTTCTGTCTTTCCTTAAAATAGGGATATGAAAAAAGTAAACATCCTACCTCTTCTTCATATAAGGGTCATACTTCTCTTTCCCAAGGTTTCCAAAAGCATACTTTATTTTCGAGACCATCTGATTTCTTTATAAGTAAAGGTATTTTTCAACTATAATTTGCTGCTTTAATTAAAGCTTTAAGATGCCTTCACTATCTTTTTTTCTATTCCTGGTATCGAGATATTTAATTTTTAAAAATGTGTTGTTGAAACACATCTTTTTCATTTAACAGAAGGAATATGTTTAATCTAGGGTGTTCTTCCTGGTAGATGCATTATTCATCAAAGGCTAAAAGTGTGTGTAAGTATATGATGATTCCTCCCTTCAAAGAGCTCATAGATCAGTGGGAAAAGCAGATACTGAATAATCACAGCACCATGGGATGAGATCTACCAGGGGCATGTTAAGGAGCTTCACATACAGTGACAGAAAAATGAAATAGGGAGATGGGATGCCATGAGAGGAGGAGGAAAGGAATATGGAGACTGAGAAAACAAATTCTGAGACAAATTCAGCATGTTATTCAGGGTGGTACCTTTTACTGTTCACTAAAGAGATAAAATTCATGCCCAAAGCCATTTTATCCCATTGTGAATGCATCATTAGACTTTAAAAAAGAAAGTCATATAATGAATTATCACTTTATCAAATTAGCTATAACTTGTATTAATCCAAAAATACTTCTTATGGCTTCTTAGGAAAATTATTTAAGCTAGATTTTCAGAATGAACTATCTATTATAAAGGTAGACATGCTTGGTAAAATAAAATAATTCATGCTTCCTTTTAAAATCAAACCAAATTTTACACCAAAGATTTTGAAAGCATTTTAATTTTAAAGACTTACGAGCTTATTGAAACTTACCTTCAGAGCAAAAGCACATCCCACATAAGTAACAAGACGTTCTTCCTGAGCTGGCACTGGTAGCAAAACAGAGATAGATTTCTGTGCCTGTGATAAAAATTACACTGTTAAATATGACCACACAAGGTTTTTAATAAGCACAATTTATAAACCGAAGAAACATAGAGAAGGAAGGTGATAATAAACAGCACATTCAAGAAATGGTGGTTAAGCACTTGCCTCAATACTCTTGATCAGAAATACCCCCAAATAAAAACAGTTCCTTTATAAAGACAGTTTACCAGTTATTCAGGTATGAACATTTAGGTTAAACTCAGGAACTCACTTACTTTGAAGAAAATAAGCCAATAAAGACCTGTTCCCACAGTGATGATAAAGAAAACATTGGCCAGATCACCAGCATAGTACACCAAGAATTTCATAACCGTCTGCAATTTAAAAAGAGAGTTACAGTTGTTATACTCAATCTATTGATACTACCACTTTCAGTAACATATTCTCTACCCAGTTTCTCAAGCTTAAAGCCTTGTTTCATGTATCTATGGATCACTCAGTTATAAAGACCAACTGTGGCCACCTCCTGGGTTCCTTTGGAGCTGTACCTTTCACTATTCCCAAAAGCACCTGTCCTACCCAACCCTTCTCATCTTTCACCATCTAAGAAAGTTACACTGCTTCCTAATTCTTTTCTAGTTTGGAGCCCTCCACCCCAATCAGTCCTTCATACTACCACCAGAGTTAGTTTTCTAAAATGTAAATTGGATTGTGTCATTCCCTTTCCTAAAAATGTACAGTGACTCTTCACTAGAGTATAAATTCCAGACACACACGGTCCTTCAGAACCACAAAATGGACTTTTTAGCCTCATCTGCCAGTTCCAACCACTTACTCCATGGTTAACTCGCATTTCAATTATTTTGTGGAATGAAAGGGGCATTGTTTATTGTTTCATCAAATATTCTTTTCTTCTTCTTTATGATAGGCAAACTCTCATGAGCTCTGACAATAGAGACCAGATCTGTCTTTGCTCACTATCACATCCCCCAGCACCTGGGAGTGTTCTTGGCAATCAGAAAGCAGGTCCTCAGTAACTAGTTGTGGAATGCACAGATAACCCAACCCAGCCTAAAGTTCACTTCTCTGGGAAGCCTTTCTTTCTATTTCGAACAGTAAACCAAGCCCCACCTCCCTCTGATTCCTTGGCACACTGGCTTTGGTGTTAGGAAGATATTCCAGTACAAACAAGTTACTACGTTGCCTTTCTCATGTTCTTCATCAGCAAAATGGAAATAAATAGCATCTATTAGTGATTTGTAAAAATTAAATGAGTAGAGGGGTGCCCAGGTGGCTCAGTTAAGCGTCCAACTCTTGGTTTCGGCTCAAGTCATGATCTCATGGGTCATGAGATCAAGCCCCACATCAGGCTCCACGCTCAGAGGGAGTCTGCTTAGAGAGTCTCTCCCTCTGACCTTCCCACTGCATGCTCTCTCTCTCTCTCTCAAATAAATAAATCTTTAAAAAAATATATTAAAAAAATTTAAATGAGTAGAAAGTTTATTTTACTTCTGCCTTAATTTCATTCTGTGTAAAATCAGAATGATAATAATAGTATCTAATTTCACAGAGCTATTGTGAGGATTAAATTATATAAATAAAGCTTTAAAAAGTGCCTAGCATACAGCATATATTCAATAAATGTTAGATAAAAATAAAAACAAAGATCAATTTAAAAAAGATTATATGAGAAGTAAAACTATAAAGTTAATAGAATAAAACCTGGGAGGATATCTTTGTGATCTTGAGATTGGGAAGGTTTTCCTAAAAAATATTCTAGACGGATATGAAAAACTAATCAGATGTGACAATATCAAAATTTAGAGTTTCTGTTAAACAAAGTAACACATAGATAAAAATAACAGATGGGTCATATTTGGAGGAGATATTTTAACATCAAAAACCAAAAAGGGATTCATATTTAGAAAACACAAAAAAATCCTTTAAATAAACAAGAGAAACTGGAAACCTAATAGAAAAATTTGCAAGGGGTATAAACAGACAGTTTACAGAAGGGGAAACCCAAATGATTAATAAAACATATGAAAAGCAGAGAAATGAAAATGAAACCAACAATGATGTACTACTTATACTGCCAGATTGGCAAAAAATGGAAAGGCTGGAAAAATATCAGGCGTTGGTGAGGATGTGTGGAAACCAGAACAGCACTGCTGGTGGGGGTGCAGACTGGCATTCGGCAACGTGGGAGGGGAATAAGGTGTGCATATAACTCTCCTAGTTATATACCCCAGAGAAACTTAAGGCAATTTTTTACTTGTTCTCCAGCTGTATCTTAAAAGAAGGATACAAAGTAGTCAAAGATGAAAATACACTTTAAAAACTCCTGACGCCATACCTGTAAATCAATCATGGGACTCCCAATGCGCCTCTTCCACCCTGCTGTCTTCAGAAGAGATGACAAAACAGCCAGCCCACCCAAAACACCCAAAGCAATCTAGAAAAAAGAACATTTTGGAATATATGTAATTTCCCTCATCAACGTTCAAACACACAAATAGAGGATAAAGATGTGCTCAAAAAATGGTGGAGGGTGTGTTGAGATGACATAGGGGCCAAGTTGAAGGAACTCCCAATGGCTAAATCTAGGACAATTGAGCAAGAAGATACATAGTAATGAATTATAATCACTAGACTAAAATAAATATCCAGGAGTCCATACTGATTTAAAGAAATAATTGAATAAATAAATCTATGTGGGCAAAAGGACAACTACTTATAGAATGCCATTTAACAAATACAGAAGAAATGATAGAAATAGAAAAATCATTATCAGGCCAATGTTACAGTAATACTTTTTATAGACAAGAATCATCACTGGATACTAAAATTATAGACCAAAAGGATAACAGGAAGCAGAATATTTGCATCCTCTCAAAGTATCTCCCCACAAGATACTTAATTACAAATGGAAAAATACAGTGGAGAACTCCACAGACACCACCTTAGGCATATGATCCAAGTTAATATCATTAGTAATAAGACATCCTGACACCATGTACCTTCTGATATGATGCACCGAGAAGGGCACAACATATTGGTGGTATCTGTGTCAAAACTACATGACCTTGATTTAATTATGTGAAAACATCAGATAAACCCAATTGAAGGCCAAAATAATTGACCAGTACTCTTCAAAAGTGTAGGATGTGGTTCTGAAAGAAAGAGAAAGACTGAGCAACTGTCACAGATTAAAGGAGACTAAGGAGACATGACCACGAAAAGCAATATGCGACCTTGGATTGGGTCCTAAAACAGAAAAAGGATAGTGAAAAAACTTGTGAAATTCACAGTATGTACATCAGTTAACAGGATTACATCAGTATCATTTTCCTTATTGTGAACATTGCACTATTGTTATATAAGATGTTAACATTAGGGGAGGCTGGGTGAAGGAAACCCGGCAGAACTATTTTGACAATTCTGTATATCTAAACATTTTTAATTAAGAAATATAACGTAAATATTTTAACAAGTTAAAATAAACTTACATCTGTCTGGACTTGTGCTTCTCCTTGATTCATTTCATAACTGACCGAGAAAGAAACCTGATATTTAAAAGGAAGTAAATTAGCCATACTGAAATTATATAACACAAAGCTACTTTTACCATAAAGATGTATTTATGTATAAATGCCATACTTTTAATCTATCAATATTACTAGAGTTGACCCTTATTTATACATAAGTGGAAATACTTTGAGGGATTATTCATGATGCTTTGAATATCCCTTTTGAACACACATTAAAGAAAGAGGGGTTCATTACAAACTCGTTTAGGTTCATTAACAGCAGGCAGGCTAATGATATTTCATTTTCTGATAGGTTTCTGTAACTGAGGAATGTGACTAATCTTGTGTATCAAGAATTTAACAACTGGCTCAACAATCACACTCTAAGAGGTTTTCAAAGAAGCAAAATGACTAGAGCCAGACTGCAAATGATGAAGAGTAAATGGTTGGGAAATCAAAGAAAGATACACAATAGCAAGCTAAAAAGCTGGCAGCACTGAGAAAAGATTTTATTGTTTGGTTGTTTTACTTTGTTTTTAAGATGGGACAACTTGATGGTTGTTATCAGCAAAGGAAAGGGACGAGAAGAGGAGCTGGCTGACAAAGGCATTAGGGATGAAACAGGATACGATACTGGAGAAAGTACTACAAACAAGCACAGGTAGAAGATTAATTTAAGAAAAGAAGAAGGGCCCTTTGTTCTTAAAAATCAGAACAAGAGACGGAAGGATAATGAAACAGAGATAAGTATTAAAGAGGAAATCTGAGGGAATTCATCCGAGGGGAAATTTGAAGGATGGTCTTGATCTGCTCAGAAAATATGAGGGAAAGTTATTTGCTGTTGGTGAGAGAGCAGAGATGTAGGTGAATGCTTAATTAATGTAGAACTTTTACAACAACTGTCATAGAAAATTAAGAAATGATGAAAGAACTGTACATTCTACACTTAGAATGAATCTGAGGTGGACTTCATCAGTATTGTTTCATGACTCTCTCAATTCCTTTTCCATCTATTATTTTCCAATTTATCAAGACCACCATTGGAATATTTTTTTTTAAAGATTTTATTTATTTATTTGACAGAGAGAAAGATAGCCAGCGAGAGAGGGACCACAAGCAGGGGGAATGGGAGAGGAAGAAGCAGGCTCCCAGCGGAAGAGCCTGATGTGGGGCTCGATCCCAGAATGCCGGGATCACGCCCTGAGCCAAAGGCAGACGCCCAACAACTGAGCCACCCAGGCGCCCCAAACCATTGGAATATTTTCAACAGCAACAACAAAAATAGTTAAAGAAAAGACCCAGAAGTGTTTTACCTTAAAATAAATATACTCTCGGTTACCTGGGAAATTTTAAACCAGCCAATCTTTTGTTGTTACTAAGCCCGTTTCTAGATTTTCCTATTCTCCTATTACGGTGCATAAAAGCTCGGGCAATGGAAACTAATTTTAACATCCAATTAGGTCACACAGATGAGGATGTAAAATCTTTTAGAGAACAGTCATCCTACCTGCCTACCTTTGCTTCATGAAAGCCTGATTCCAGCAGCAGCTGAGTACAATCAAGCACAACAGAGAAGCCAAAAGTACTGGCTGTAGGAACTAGAACATTAAAATTTAGAAAAGTAAAATAGTGGAAATTAAAAGCTATTAGCGAGGTTTGGAGGTAGGGAATGCTTAAATATCTCTCACGTTTCCAGAGACGGAAGGGAATATCCATTTAATCTCTCTGAGGAAAAAGTATAGAAAGATTACATCTGGTTTTGATCTCTATCCCTCTGTCATGAACCCCTCCCTCAAAGGAGAGAGGCTTTATCTGACTGGTGAGGTTGGGAGAAGAAATTCAGCATGTGTGCTCAGCCTTTTCCAGGCTCATTCCCTTTGGTGTGGCCCATCTGCAGGGTGTACAAGGTCCCTCCTCCATACAGGACTTCCCAGGCAAGGGAGGCCTTTAGTTCTGCACTTAACGTTGAGTTGGAGAAGCAGCAGGATGTCCACGTGGCTGCAGGTCCAAACAGTATTCTCTACTTCACCTTAGCACTAGTTATAAACTACAGATAATTTGAACTCTTTCTACCTGTTGAAGTGTATTTCCATCAAGTGAGTAAACCTGGTGAGAAGAGACCACTCGTGCCTGCTGAAAGTTTGAGTTTCTGGTTTAATTAACGAAGGAAACAAAACCTTAGTGCAAGCAAGTTGACCAAAGAAAGAGGACAAGGGCAGACACTGCATATCTCAGCATACCCCAGGATCCCGAACAGGGATGCCTGACTGCTGTGACTTAATTCTTGTTTTTTACCTGAAGGATCCACAAGAACTCACCTTTATCATTACTAGTAAAAAGTAATTAAGACTTGATTATATTAAGTGCAGTGTTTATTTAAAACTTGAAAAAGGACTAATAGCCTTTGAACATAACGTAAACAGCAACAGTATTATTTAACACATACAGAGGCACTGACCAGCATGGGACTCACCTTCACAGACTGGCTGTTGGGATCTGTGATATCAATGTCACTGTACGCGATGGTAATTAAAGGAGGGTAAATGTTTCCATTTTTTGTGTTGGGTACAAGGTGGATGCTGTTTATGAGAAAATACATTTCTAGTTATAAATATATTTAAGTCCTTAAACATACAGTTAACTTATTGTTTTGTTTTAATATGGACAGTCTTGGCGATCTCAGAACCAACCAGTTAATAAGGACTAGGGAAGGTCAAACATACCATACCAAACTAATGGTACCAACACAAGCTATCTTAAGTAGTCAAAACTTTAATATTAAAATATACCACCTGAGACAAATTAGAAACTCTTCTTGATCTAGGTCTTATGAAGTTTACAAATGAAATCACTGAAGTACTGTGAACCATCTCTGAGGACTAGTCAAAAGTGAAGTGTTAAAGCCTAGAAAAAGGCGGGTAACATCCCGATTTTCAAAAGAGAAAGGTGAATTCTTAAAATAATGTGTGTCACGTCTAGTACTGTTTATGGCACATAGTGGAGTGTATTTTGCTGAATTCAATGCATGGGTATAATCTGTAAATAAAAAAGGAAAGTGCCAAACACTAGGGACCAGCATGGTTCCACCACGATCGAGTCAGACCTGACTAGGTCCAATTTCATTTTTACTAGTGGCACTACATTAGTAAATTGAGGGAATGCTAAAAACAGTACATTTGGGACTTCAGCATGACATACAATAAAGCTTCTGTACTGCTTATACCCCATAAGACTGATATGAAAATCAAAATGAAATAACAATGGAAAAAAGGTATATTGAAGTGCTTCAAAGTGCCAGACTCATGTAAGATGATGGTGTGGATTTTCACCAGTGCTCAAGGTACACATCAAAAAATACTGGAGTGGGAAAGTCAGTTATGATCTAGAGGTAATAATCTCACACTGAAAACAAACAAGAGCTGCCTGGCACTGTGTTAAGGTGGGGTCATCGTTAGGATTTCCTAAGAAGAGGGAGGCGCTGACAGTTAATCTGGGCCAACCTAGACCAGTAAGCCATGAACGGAGGTGAAAACACAAAGGAGGACTACCCACTGCAAACACTGGGCAGGCTCTTTCTAACATTCCCATTTCAGACCACTGCCATTCAACTCCCCTCCACCTCTCAACCCATTCTAATTCAGCAGGGCCAGAGTGTGAATTCGGACAAAACTCCTCAGGTTCTTCTCATAATTCTTCCCGTGGAGCTTCTCACTTCTACTGGTGTATACCAATCTACACAGGTATCTAAAAAACCTTACGTGTTGTTCCAATTCAGTTGTCCTTACTGTTTTCCTCAGATTTACTAGTAAACACTTTCATTATAACTTTTTTCCGTACACTCCAAACTTAATTTAGTACAACAGATGTTTGTTTACCTCAGTGATATTTGGGTAGCAATTCGAATTAATCTTGGCTGACTTCCTAAGTCATTTTCTCGTCCACTTAGCGCATCTACTAAGAAAATGCGCCGAGTCAGAAGCCACTTGCTAGAGCTACTGTCTATTATCATAAAAAGAAAGAAAAAAAAGATGGCATTAAAAAAATACCTTCAAGTTGTTCAAGATGGCTCTCGAGAAGTTTACTGAATAAATTTAAAACACAAAATTAGTACATTCTGTTTTAGATAAGATGGCTGCACAAACAACTATTGCTGTAAGAAATTCCTGGTAATAGCTTTCCCTACCTCCCTTGATTATCTTCTGAGTTTTTAGAAGATATTTTCCCTGCAAATTACCTAATAAGAAGGATTTTATGATACGAGAACAAAATAAATGAATTTATCGGAAAAGCAGCTTGAGAACAGCCTGAAGAAGCGCAGCTCCAATTTACAGTTCTACTAATTTTTCTCAGCTTATACTTAAGCAATAATATTAATTTCTTAACAATAAGCCTGATACGTTTGATGAAAATGTCTAAATATACCAGCAGTCTTATTGTTTTACTTTTTGGCAGACTACATAAGACCATACAATGAGAGAAAATGCATGCCGTTTTTTATAACCCATGATTTACTAAATTATCATGTTGGTTGGCTTCTTTATTGGTTTTTAGCTCAGAGAAAGCGTGTACAGATGTCTTACCTTGGTTCACAAATATTTTATTGTATTGAAGATTTAGGTTTAACACAGGCACAGCCCAAATATATTGGTGTTGATTTTCATCAGTATATTGAAGGTACACATCATAAAATATAGGAGTGGGAAAGTCGGTTAAGATCTTAGATAGAGATATCTCACACTGGAAAATAAAATAAAAAATAAAAGCACTGAAAATTAGAAAGCATATTTAGTATCTTTTCAAGTGTTTTTTAATTTTGTAAAATAAAACATCTTTAAACTATCTTTTTTATATTTATTTCCATGTACCTTCCAAAACATGAATACTGTAAACATGATTCTTTTTAAGGGCTGAAAAAACTAAGAGTAAAAAACTGCCTGGTTCTTGTCCTACAACACAGCTGGAGAGGGTATCCCTTCATTCTCAACATTAAGTGTACATCAGTAAAAAAGTTTAAAAAACTACTGTCCTACGGGAGGAGGTCTTAATTCTTTCTCCTGATGTATAATGTTGTCTATGATTCGGCTTCCCTTAACAGAGTCAGGTTTATCTCCCACTGCTCTCTGCCAGTCTATGGTCCATTCATACTTGCAGTTCCTAAATACACTATGCTATTCTATGTCTCTCTGACATTGCAAATGTTCCTGCCTGACATTCCCTTCCCCACTGTGTTTCCCTGGTAAACTCATATTCGTTCTATAAGACCAAATGTCACTCATTCTGAGAAGCCTTTTAGTACTTCCCCAGGAATTGCTGATGACTCTTCTGTATCAATATGATACCTTGTACACACCACATTCCACATTCTTTGCAATTTTTTGTCTATATAGCTGTTTTCTCTAGTAGCCTGTGAACTACTTCAGAGGCAGCCAGGATCAATGGAAAAACTAGGGATTTGAAGCCTAATAGAACATTGGTTCCACAATTTACCTGAGGCAAGATCTTAAGTCAATTACCTAATCTCACTAAGCACCATCTCCTCATCTCTGAATCACAGGTAATGATATGTATCTCACAGTTATTTCGCAGATCAAAGGAGATAACAAGGATAAAATGCTGAACATCCAGGAGCAGGCATTTAACCAGGGTTGATTCTCCTGGGTCATGGTAAACACATATTATTCCTTTTTTCTTTTTGAAATAACATATAAGTCATTTATGATAATAAAAGTAAATTCATGTTCATGATAAAGGATTTAGAAAATATAAAAAATGAATAAATAAATCACTTGTAATCCCACCATCCAGAGATAACCACTGTTAAAAATGTTTATTGTCTTCCAATCTGGTTTCCATGATGACACTTTTCATTGTAGTTTTAACAAAACAGAAATCACGGTTTTGTTCTATGGTGTGTGTGTATATGCATTTTATCAAGAAGTATTTTTGTAGACAAGTGAATGGCTTTCAAAAGTTTAATGGTTCATAATATTCCTTTGTACCATACTGTAATTTCAAAAATGGGTTTCCATAGGAAGGAAGGTCAGGGAGGGAGGAAGGGAAAAAAAATATGGAAAGAGAAAAAGAAGCATTTTTACTTATTAACTAGGGAGGAGCGGTAGAGGGAGGAGAGAGTAACATTTTTATTAGTCACTAAAAATAATATTTTCTCTTTATTCTAAAACGCTCAGGAATAGGGCACCTGGGTGGCTCAGTCGGTTAAGCATCTGCCTTCAGCTCAGATCGATCTCAGGGTGCTGGGATCGAGTCCCGAGTTGGGCTCCCTGCTCAGCAGACAGTCTGTTTCACCCTCTACCCCTCCCGCCTGCTTGTGATCTCTCTCTCTCTCTCTCTCACACTCTCTCTCTCAAATAAATAAATAAAATCTTAAAAAATAAATAAGATGCTCAGAAATAAATATTATTTTTAAAACTTATATGCCTAAGAGTAAATAAACAATAATTATGAAAATCTTACATTATATGATGTTTAAACTCTATAGATAACAAGGTAAGATTTTCTGCACTCAAATAATAAAAAATTTTAACAGTGAAATTATTCATTACTATTAAAAACGTTTTGAAAATTCAAAGATCATTCCAATGATTGTTGATGTGAAAAATGAAGATAAAATATAGACTAGTATAGTTGAAACTTACATTTTGTTGATAGGTTGTTCCAAAAGAATAAGCAGCATTCAGTCTTGTCTCTGTGTCTGGACAAAGCTATAGCACAAGAATACAATTGATAAATATTTCAGAATGATGTTTTCTTTGCTAATTAGTCATTAAGTCATTAAGAGTTCTTAAACTCCGACATAACATATGCTTTACATAATACTACTTAAAGTAGTTTTAAGAAATTCCCATTTAAAGCACAAGAAAAAAATCAATTGTAGCAAGCAAGTGATGCTCTAATCTAGAAAATATCTAGCCTTTTCCTCGTTTTTAGCCTGAGGCAAAAACGAGGCATATTAGTAATTCTTTAACTAGAAGCATGCTCACCTGTAAAACACCTCCTTCTAAAGTTTGCCACTTGAGAAAATTTCCTCTTACATCATAGGAAGCAGCAACAAACTTCAGTTTTCTATTCTGATCAAATAAAAACAAGAACAAAATAATGTCACATACTCTAGAAGCAAGGCAATATTCTATAAAGAAACATTCATTGTTGACTGATCCTTTCTTTTCCCAAAGATCAAATATTCAACTACCTTTACTTTGAAGCAAAATTAATATAAGTATCTTTATGATTAAACACACCTAAAATAAATGAACTGGTTTTTTTGCATTAAAACTATTATTCCAGAATTGAGAGGCAATGCTAGTGACAGATAACCTCCTTTCAAACCTGTTAAGAGTGTGTATGTGTGTGTGTATGTGTGTGTACACGCATGCACATGTATAGAAGAGTTAGGGAGTTAACAGGAGGGAGAATAATCTATTCCAACATTCTAGAAGGTCAAAAAGCTGAAGGTAAAAACTTGGATCTGTGAAGTGCTAAGGAATGGCACAGAGTCCCAATCAACCTTTGGAAGCACTTCTTAAAAATGCAGAGATACAGGGGCGCCTGGGTGGCTCAGTTGGTTAAGTGACTGCCTTTGGCTGGGGTCATGATCCCAGGGTTCTGGGATCAAGCCCCGCATCAGGCTCCCTGCTAAACAGGGAGCCTCCATCAGGGGGCCTGCTTTTCCCTCTCCCTCTGCTGCTCCCCCTGCTTGTGCTCTCCTGTTCTATCAAATAAATAAATAAATAAATAAATAAATAAATAAAATCTTTAAAAAAAATGCAAAAATACAGAAGGACTGAGTCTGCCTGGCATTTGGTGATATAAACTACCTTCCCAGTCCCACGACTGCTACTTGCCACCACAACCACATAATCCAGAGGTATCCACAGACTCAGGTAAGACTGCTAAATACTATATTGTTTAATTCCTATAAGCAGCTGATATTTAGGGTTTAGTTTAGTAATCAAATATTTAGAAACAACCTAAAGAATCAAGAATTATGACTAATAACATTCTTACTACCTTTTAAAATTGTAAATCGAAATACAGTTATTCTTCAATAATCTAGTGATTTATACCTGGTTTTCCCCTTTAAAACTGAAATTTGTAGGAAGAGGTGTGGTACTGAGTACTTGCGGTGCTAATCCTAGCTGGTCTCCATAGAACAGCCATGGAAGATTCTCTCTCCTGTAAACAATTACAGTTGTTTTAGTAATGGGGTACCAATATTAATACTTGTGAAAGTAACTGCACTGAATTTGGTTAAAATGACAGTTCATCAATCAGGATATCTTTACCAAAATGAAATGGAATGCACAGTGCGCAGTCCAGCAGTATTTTCAAAGATAAACTGAAACAGTCGGCATGCATCAAAAGTGGTAGAGTCAAAAGAATTCATGTTCATCACACATATATTTCCGAGAGCTTGGCAAGATGTTAGATTGGCATATACCTACAAGAAAACCATGGCAAAGAAATGTAACATGGACTTTAATAACTTTAATAACTATATTTGAAAGAAAACTAATTTGTTGAGTTTGCCTCTCAAACATCTCAGTTTTCCCTATCAGGAAGAGGCAACTCTGTTTTTATAGTTATTCAAATCAAACATTGCAGTGATCTTCTTCCTTTCCCTTCCCATACCCAACTCCTCAGTAAATCCTGTTGGCTCAATCTTCACCGTATATCTAGAAACTGAACTTCTCTCATTTCCATGCTACCACTCTTGGCTATGGGTCCACCATCTTTCACTCGGATTGCTGTTAATACTCTGCTGACTGATCTCCCTGCTTCTGCCCAATCTCCTCTCCATGCTGGTGATCCTTTCAAAACCTGGAGTTCAATCATATTTTCCTTTGCATAAAATCCTTCTATCCCCTTGCAGTAAACTCCAGGTCCTCGCCATAGCCACCTCCTTCCACTCTCTATGTTCTTTATACTGCTTTGTCTTCATAGCACTTAGAACCACCTGCATTTACTCAGAATATAATTCCATGAGGGATTTTTTTCCTGTCTTTTCCTGAAATATACAACCTGATTAGAGAACAGGGCCTGGCACACAGTAGGTTCATTAATAAACATTTATTAAATGAATAGTATGAATCACTTTCCCCTAACACTCAATTCCAGCTGAACAAGCTTGAAGACATTCAATTTTGTGTATTTTCTTTCCACTAGAAATGGCTTATTTTTCTCATAGAATATGACCAAGGAGACATACCTACTTAGAAGACTTTTATTATCTGGGGAAAAAACGGTGGCACAAATCTTCAAAATGAAATAAAATTACTTTTAAAAAATTCACACTTACCCGGCAAGCAGCTGCTGATGACTGCAAATACTTTGCAAACCATTCTGAAGTGAAAGACATGCCCTGTTCACAAAAAGATAAGTTTTAGTTTTAAGCTCAAATGCAAATTTCTTACCTACATTTCTAGGAAAACATTAATATGCATATTTTCCAATGGGAAATGGGTACTATTACTTTCTCAATGTTATCAGAAAATAGTTTTCATGGGAATATAAGAATTACTTCTAACCAAACTCCGTTATTACAAATACGGACTGTACTGCAAAATCATGTCACTTAGGCAAAAGATATAAGGAAACAAATGTCTATAATCCAAAAAAACTAGTATGCCCATTTTAGTAATACAAAAAAACAAAGAAAAAAATGGCAAAAGATAAAAAGAAAACCTGGATACCGATTTAGTATTTCATTGTTAACATTTGCTGATTTAGGATTATTATATACTGCATTAAATTGGCAAGTAATAAAGGAGAAATATTTATGAATGATTTCTCAGCAACAGGAAATTGGGAATATACAGAGTAACTAACATTTAAAATCTCCAACCTGGTGATTCTCAAACAACGATGAACATCAGAATCACCTGTGGGCTTTCCTAAGAACAGAAAATGCCTGGCTGCTTTCCAAATCAATCTCCAGGAGGAACCAAGGCATGCATGTGTTCCAAAAGCTGCAGATACAAATCTCTGGCTAAGAACCACTGCTTTAGAGCTTATGTGCACATCCTGCTAAAAAATGACACACTGAGAAACACCATTCAGGGTAATTTACTGGACATGTACAGAGGAGATAAAGCCAAATTATATGGAACATGGCACCACAGCTACCAAAAAATCTAAAATAAAATTATAAGTCACTGTTTTCATCTCTTTAAGGAGCAAAAATTCTCCCTTTTTAAGAAAAAAACCCACATCTGTGTATAAGATTGAAGATCACACTAAAAAAAAACCTAGTTTTTTAAGTAAAAAAATGGAAAGCAAAGACAACGGTGCTTGGAAATTCATGCAAAATAAACCCACAGACAATTCTAGTGGCAGTGTTAAAGCTGCATGATCCTTTCATAAAATAATATCTACACATTTTAAACCAGGAATTTAGAAACACTTAGGAAATTTATCTTAAGGAAATAATCTCTCCAAAAGGAAAAACATATTTATTTGCATAAAATCATTGACAGCAATATTATTAATAACAGAAAACTTAAATATTCAAAGGCACTACAACTATATAAATTTCAGTGCATTAATAAGAGCGTTAGGTAGCTATTAAAAATTATATTGGTTGAGCCTGTAACGTGGTATAGAGAAACCAAGGAAGTGCAAAAGGACTGATGCAGACATGTCAAAATAACACAGGAGCTTATTTCAAAATTTGGGACAATTTGAGCTTTGAAAAGAAAAATAATAGTAAACCATTATAACACACTGAATAAACAAAGATTTCATGAGTTCGGGGCGCCTGGGTGGCTCAGTCGTTAAGCGTCTGCCTTCTGCTCAGGTCATGATCCCAACGTTCTGGGATTGTGCCCCGCATCAGGCTCCCTGCTCAGCAGGAAGCCTGCTTCTCCCTCTTCCACTCCCCCTGCTTGTGTTCCCTCTCTCGCTGGCTCTCTGTCAAATAAATAAATAAAATCTTTAAAAAAAAAAAAAGATTTCATGAGTTCACATAAAAGTAAAAACAAAAAAAGCACAGAGAGAAAGGAAAGCACTCTTTACAGAAGATTGCTAGCTCATAAATGTAGACAGAATAAGAGAACTGTGAAATTATTTTGAAATGACCAATTTAAAACTTGATTCAGGCAAGGCTGGTTCATCAGTGGCCACTAAAATGGATATTTACATAGTCTCAAAGCAAAATCTCAGACTAAGTTATTAATCACAGTACCTTTACAATGAAGAGAAGTGGCCGATTCCACAGTGACCAGGCAATCAAATTTAGCATCACCAGTCACTGGACCACCTAACATGTGCTCTCTGTTATGATGCAATGGCTGCACACAACACTGTATCATCGTCTTGCAAATAGATGTTTCAGAGTCTAATCATGAGAAAACAATCAGAAAAGTCCACATTGTGGGACACTCTACAAGAGAGTTGGCCTTGACTCTGCGTGCCAATGGCATAAAAGCAAAAACAGCAAAAACAACAAAAACCCATAAAAGCAAAACAGAGTAGAGTCTAGATTAAAGAAAACTAAAAGACTGATTGCAGTGTGGGATCCTTAAATGGATCCTTAGATTCTCGCTTCCCCTCCCCTGCCCCTGCAAAAAGTGGGGGGTGGGGGGGAGGGGGCATAAAGGACATTATTGGAACAAGAGGGAAAATTTGGAAATGAACAGTGTATCAGGTAATTCTATTACATTAATTTTAAATTTCTTTGGTGTGATACCAGGAAAAACCCCCTGTTCTTAGGAGCTACATAACAAAATATTTAGGAGTGAAGTATCATACATCTACAACTTATTTTCAAGTGGCTCAGAAAAAAAAAGGGTGTGTATGCACGCATTTTATATACACATGGAAAGATAAAGCAAATGCAGCAAGACATGAACGGTTGGTTAACCTAGGTGAAAGAGACATATACAGTCATGGTCTTGTATTTTTAACTTTTCCGTAATTTTGAAATTTTCAAAATAAAAGTTTAGAAAAACGTAAAACCAAGATGCTAGATCACTATTACTATCTTTGGGGAAAGATAATGGGAAGACACTGACTCATGTAGACAGAAATTCTTTACTGACTGGCAGGTATAAATGCCTCTCATAAAATTATACAAAACTAATTATGTTCTAATTCTGTATTACTCAAAAAAATATTTGATATGCCATGTTCCAAGCACACTTTTCTAATTACGAAGAGTGTAAATTATCAAGTTAATACAAGTACTTTACTCTAGCTGCCAATTATAGTGTCAACATAAACTAATAAACATGCATTCTGGTTTATCAATCCATCTAGTCTCTTGTGGGTTTAATTATTTTGTACTGGTCCCTTAGGCCCTCACTGACCTCTAGGTGCACTGCTAAAACTGAGTTCTTATACCTGCCAGGCTGAGGACTGGGCCAAGAGAGTCACATAATCTTAACTACATTTGTTTGCATGTCTCATACAAATACACAGAACCTGTCTCAACACGTTATAAAATGATTTAAAATCAAGCTTTCTAAACTTGTCCTTAGGAAAGCATCAGTGTCCAAGACTGATACGTTTAAATGAAATGCATTAACTGAATCAGATTAACTTTAAAAACGGAATTGCCTTTCTCTGTCCACCTTTTCTTAACAGAGAAGTCTGCAATGGACCTACTGCACAGTGGTATGAGGAAGGGAGGATGGGGAGGTGGATGGAAGAGAGCAGTGTGGTTCAAAGACCGTTACACTGAGCAAACATGTTAAGTGAGGATGAGACCCAGATTTCTCACCACTAGAGAAGGTACTTAAAATCTGTCAAAAGGGAAGGTTAGAAGGAACGCTGAGGAATTGCTCTAGAACTGAAAGTATCAGTATGAACTCATTTACTTCAATATATATACAAAATTAAAAAATAGTTATAAATATGTGTATATATACATAAGTGTGTGTGTGTGTGTGTGTGTGTGTATTTTAGCTATGTCTCCTAAAAGAAAAAACTAAGTGCGGTAATCTTGGTTTCTAATATTATCCTCCACAAATTCTTAGAAAAATGGCTGATTCCAGGAATGAGGTAGGAAAAGTACAAGATGAATCTGGAAATCTTCTTGTGCCAGAAAGAAAAGAAATGCTCAACAAATGATGGAGACATATCAAAAAGGCATAGGAGCCAACCTGAAGGGGCTTCAATGGCTAAATCTAGGAAAATTTGAACATCAAAACAAATAATCCAGTATTGGATTATAACCAACTGAATAAAAAAGGAACCCACTAATCTATACTGACATTAATAAACAAATAAATACATAAATGGCAAGAAGGGGAAAGTCTTCCTTACAGTAGAAGGTTAACTAATAAATGTAGAAAGGACGATGGAAACATTTGGCAACCTCATAACAGTGGTTGATAAAGGCAAGCATCACCAATGGAGACTAAAGCTTACTGTTACTTAACTTATTGTTAATGTTTGGTGAAGATGAAGCATAATCTTGAGAATTCTCCTCACAAAATCCCAATTACAAAGGGAAAAATGGTACCCTTATAGCAGACATGGGTGACTTTTGTAACAGGTGATCAAAGCTAGCATCACCAGTGACAGGACATATGAATGCTGCATGCCTTCTGTTATGGTACACTGCACTGAGGAAAGCAAGACATCTTTTGTGGTTTCCTGCCAAGCATGTTGTGATTATGAGGAAAAACTGGATGACCCAGTCAAGGGTCATCCTATGGACTGTAAGGCCTATAACCTTCAAAGCTGTTGAGTTCATGAAAGGCAGGAAAAGATTAAGGACCTGTTCCAGGTCGGAGACTGAAAAGAGACGGGAGCTCTATACGACTGATCTGACAACAAAGAGGAAAAGGAAATTTATTGGTACTTTCGGCAAAATTATTTTAAAAAGGAAAAAAGAAGAAAAAAATAAAAATAAAGCCCTGCAAATTTGACAATGGTATACAGAAGGTCACTATAACTTGAGAATGGGGAAGAACACTCCAGAAGATATCCATCTTATTGCTAAGGAGCTAATTTTGGGGTGATCTCCAAACTCCATATCTATACCCCCGTCTCAGTATTTATTTTGTTGTTTTGCAAATATTTGGTACTTGCCTATCACGCTGATAAGACAATACTGGAGAAGAGGAATTTTTGCTTTATTCGTCAAGAGCCCAGATTCTACCTTCATCATGGTTGTCCTCCAATCCCTCCTAATCACTCTCACTAATCTGAGGATGATTTGAGCAACCAGATCCTAGTCTGTCCACCCCAACTCTGCTGGCATACTGGGTATTTTCCGTGCTCATTAACTAACTCCTAGTTAGTCATCTAACTCCTATTCTATTGGATTCATGATCTCTTCAGTTCCAATTCATCCACTTTCTTCCTATTTTACATAGCAGACATTGTCAGACCAGCAACTCTTACAAAGGCTCTAAAACTAGACCTCCATGCTCTCAAGTACAAAATAAGGAACCTGGCCAGATACGAATAACCCTCATTTCTCCAGTGACTACCATGTACAGGCACTGTGAGGTAAGTATTATTACTATGTCCAATGTACAGACAATAAAACTGAAGTTTAGAAATATTAAGTAAGTCCAAGCATATATAATTAATGACTGGCAAATCCAGGGTTCAAGTCAGAGTCTCTGGTGCTCTTAACACATAATGCTGCATATTTTTATAGGATTTATAAAAGAACTTACCAGCTTAAACATTCAGAGATCAATGAAAAAGGATGAGCCAAGGTAGAGAAGAAAGTAACTGTACTTATAAATAATAATGCTGAGTTGTTAATCTTTCTCAGATTGATCATTTCTGTTTTAAAATACTTACACAGAACTGCTTCTCATTTTAGTCCCAGACTAATGAGCAAAGGAAGTAATGCAACAAGAATAGAACAAAAAAACTGAAACATACTCACAAGATCTCCATAACGGGCAGATGAAATTACACGTGAAGGAAAATTCCCTGTGCTGCTGAAACATAATCCCCCTGTCTTCATAAATAAAAAAATAAAAAATAAACAGTTTATGGAAAAGTATAAGCAAGTTAATTCTCAAATATATACTTCATTAATTTGATTAGCCTTACTAAAATGTTCGGTGCTGAACATGTACAGGACCTGCTGGTATTGATGAATGTTGGTTCACATCGGACACATCTGTCAACATAACAGAAACATTTTTAAATGTTAATGGATTATGCTAGACCTAATTTCATCATACACTTGTCTTCCTAAATGCTTATTAGAATAGATTCATTCAGCTAAGTAAGTAATTGTAATAAAGTAAACAAATTAAAAATATTAACACTGATTTGATTAGTTTTATACCACTCCTTCCATTACAAAGCAAGGTATAAATAAATAAATAAATAATATTAACCAATAATAGGACAGCATTCTTCTGAAACTACATGAAGTGTGTAACATAAATAATACTGAAAATAATACTGAATAGCAGAGATGGCTCAGTCACTCAATTAAGAGCCCAAAAAACTCATATAAATAAAACCCGATCTATTTTCAAATGTAGTTCTATCAAATCTACTTTCCTTATTTTGTCTGTCACAAAGCAAAAAGGAAACATATGCTGAAAAAGATATGTGTATCTATCCCTTCATCAAACCTACAACAAACACTGTTAAAGTCTACTCATTATCCTTATTTATTTTAGGAAAATACTTTATATTTTTCATTAATGTATGATATACAGGGAGGAAGAGCATCCACCAGAGTAGTGGGGACAGTGAAGAGTTTGTTGTATTCACTACTTGTAAGACAAAGCAGGTAGGAGGGGATGGGGCATGGCACAGAACTAGGCTTGAGGTGGTACTGGAAGGGAGGCCTCGGGATCAGCCCAGTAGTCATTATTTGGACACTACAACCCACATCAGCCTAAGAGAAGCAGTGCTCCAATACTAAGTATCCCCAGGAGAAGCTACTCAAATACTTTCTATTTTAAACTTGGGAACTAAAGAGAAAACTGTGCTTACAGGGAAGTCATCATGTAGCCCTCTAAAAAAATTAGAAGAAGCTGAAATAGGGATACTATGTTTGAATTAGGCAGGGGTGTAGGGGTGTGTGTGTGTGTGTGTGTGTGTGTGTGTGTGTGGCGTGCACATACGCACACATGAAGGGGAAACAAGAAGTGATACAGAATAGGGCTATAAATCAGGGTTCTTGGGTTCTATAATTATCATTTACTTATTAATATGTTTTTTATATAACTTTATTATAACACACAGTTCCTGGCACATAGTAAGTATGCTGCAAATAGAAGTTAATATTTATATGCTATACATCATATTATAGATTATGTACAAATTACATAATAACAAACAAAAACAGCTACCTTTTACTAAGTATTTATTCTAATGCACTATGCTAAGAATTCACATATTCATTTCTGAACTGTGATAAAAGTCTATCAAGTGGGTGGTATATCTCCATTCTAAAGACAAGAAGACTGACTTACTAAGCTTACCACGGTCAAACAACTGATAAGAGACTGAGCCAAGCTCTGACCTCTAATCAGTCTCATTCTCTGGGATTCAGCTTCTTTATGTGTTAATGTCTACTTCTATATTGTGAGGAAAAGTGATATAGGAAGTATTTTTAAAAGGTACAGATTCCATATAAATGTAAGATGATATTTAAAAAGTCAGCACCCAGCATATGGCTTACCTGTTTCCTAAAGCATTTGGTACCGTAAAAGAGTTTTCATTTTCATCACAGAGCTTACAAGTTGCTTGGGACAACAATGTTCCATTAACATCTCTTTCCACTAAACGATTTAGAAACAAAATTAAGATGTAACTCAAAGTCAGCATATAAGCTTCTTTATACTTTGTAGAGCCCACTCTTAATTATTATTCTAATAATTCGCAAAATACCTGATTTGCAGAAGAGGCTTGTCAAACACCACCAAAACAAGGTATAGAAAAGTGAAGACTTCCTCATTCCCACATAAAAAAATACAAAAACTAATTTTCCAAATCATAATAATAAATTAGTGTTTTTTCCTCAAGTTTTGTTTTTTTTTTTTTTTTTACTTTTTACCCGTATGTTCCTGGATATGCAGAAACAAGTAATTTCATAGACAGCTGACATGTTTCTACAACTTACAGAGTTTTTGGCAGCACCTATTAAAATTAAATTCACATACCCTTCAACAGTACAATTTCATTTTTAGATACCTAACCTACAGAAATACTCGTACATGTGTATAAGGGTATTTACTGAAGCATTACTTGTTTGAAAACCTAAATATTCACAATAGCAAAATGATGCCATATTCAACCTATGAAATACTATGGGGTAGATTAAATAAAATGAGGTAATCTAATAGATCATACTGGCAACTGAAAAAAGTATGCTGTAGAACAATATTTTTGGTATGAAACATTTATATAAAAATAATAGTTATATTTCCTAATGGCTATAATGTATACTTTAAAAACAGGAAAAAAAAAGGTTCCAGAAGGAAAAAGACATGCAAACATGTATGTGAACTCACATCAAAATGATAACAATTACTTTAGGGCTAAGGGAATTAACAGAGGACCAGCATTGGGAAAATGGGTCAAAGACCATATGATATTTTAGAATTTATATTTAGTCAAATATACCAATGTTTCCTTCTGTAGGTTCTGGGTTTCTCCTCATACTTAGGCCTATTCCATTCCAAGACTAGAAAAATTTTGCCTATTTTTTATGATCTTTTATAGAATCATATTTAATATTTAAATATTTGATTAACCTGAAATTTATTTTTCTTTAAGAAATAAGTTAGAAACCCAACTTAGTATTTTCCAAGTTTCCGCAACACCATCTATTAAACAGTCTTTTCTCCACTGACATGAAATGCCACTTTTATCACATATCACATTCCATTTGAAATTGGATCTATTTTGATTCTCTACTTTAAGTTCCATTCATCAGTATGTGTAATCCATATGCCAGCCATACATGTTATTACAGTGGCTATAAAATGTGCATAATACCTGATAGGGTTATTTCCTCTCTCCTTTTTCATCATTTTCTTGGTTTTTCACATTTTTTCCAGAAAAGCTTTAGAATTAGTTGTGTAGTCTCTAAAAGAGACAAACAATATCCTAGTAGAATTTATGAGGGATCCATTAAATGTATAGACTGGTATTGGAAGAGCTGACATCTTTGTAATGTTTAATTTTCCTCTCCAAGAACATGGTATGTAATTCACTTATTAAAGCCTACTTTTGTATCCTGCAGGAGCATTCTAAGGTTTCTTCGATTTATCTTATACATTTCTTCTGAAGTTTATGCCTTGGCATTTTTTTCTTTTTGTTGTTACTGCAGATGAGATCTTTTTCTTCCTTCATACATTCTAAAGAAGTGTTGTTTAGATAGAAGAAGGCTACTAATTTTTGGAAAATAATTTTGTATCCAAACCCTTTATTGTTTATAATTTTTAGTAATTCCCTTGGGTTTTCTAACCATATAATCAAATCAAAAACCAATTTTTAATGATTTTTACCTCCTTTTTAATTACTCTACCACCTATTTCTTTCATTTACCTAAGTGCACAGTTTACATCTTTATCTGGGTCCTAACATTAATAGAAATGCTTATCATTTCTCCCTATTAAGCATCATGTTGGCTTTTGAGCTGAAACATATATACACTTTATCATGTTATTTTAAGGAAGTATCAATCTAATCATACATTATAAAGAATGTTTTTTTTATTTTTTTTAAGATTTTATTTATTCACTTTTCAGAGAAAGAGAGAGAAAGAGCACAAGCAGGGGTAGTAGCAGGCAGAGGGAAAAGCAGGCTCCCCACTGAGCAAGGAGACCAAGGCAGGACTTGATCCTAGGACCCCAGGGAACACGACCTGAGCCAAAGGCAGACACTTAAATGACTGAGCCACCCAGGCGTCCTGAGAAAAAATTTTTTTTAATCAGGTGGAGCTTTTTATTCTCTTCCCAATGCCTGCTTTTGTCTTAAATATCATTAAATTTTGGATAATATAAATACTGTTCACCTAGCTATTTCGATTAATGTCCTTATCAAAAACAGCATAAGTGAAGATTCATTACTTTTTCATAAAGAAGCTACTTCTTACCTAAAATATGGCCAGTGGGACAGTGGCATTTTCCTTCTGCAGTTAAACCACCAGGGCAAGAGATGCAATTCCAGCCATCTTCAGTAACACCTTTCTAAATTAAAACAAAACAAAACAAAACTAAATTAAATTATATTAAATTAAATTTCTCCTTCTTAATTGGTGATGTAAATCCAAAAAGCCACAACAGGATATAATTTGTAGTCAATATTCAAATAAATCATGCACATATGAGCCACATAAAAATTTCCTGGATAGCCAAACTGTCCTTACGTTCCAAAATTAAGTTATACATTATCACTATGAACTGACTACTGTTAACTCTGGGCAACAGTTCTTTCTTCTTCATGATTTTCAGTTCAAATGAGTCCTTACTTTCAAAGTTAATACTGTCATTCAGTTTTTCCATTTACAAAGATAAAACACAACAAAATTCAATAGGATTTAATCAACAGATAGCCAAGTAATAGTTTGGTTTTACCTGTTCTAACATATTCTAATTTTTATAATCCAAATACATTAGCTTTTAAAAATTAAGCTATGATTCAAAATGGGTGACTAACAAAACAGCAATAGATAATATTTAACCCATTTAATGATGCAATTGGCATTTCGTGAACTTATCACAACTTAGGTATCATTATGAACGTGAATTGTTATAAAACTGTTCACACAACAGGTCCAAGACACAGAACTCAATCTGTACCAGTCAAAATATACAGACATCGCAACTTGCTCTTTATATTATCGTTATAAAAACACTGAGTTACTCTATGAGAAAATATAAAGACACAAATTTTCACAGCTTTGTGTTTTTTTAAATTTCAGATTTTAAAAACTAAGGCAATACATTTGTTTTTCCAAGTTTGCATAAAATTTCACTGATCACTCAAAATTTACTCTAGTAAAAACAAAATTAATAGTTTTAAAGTTTGGGAACATATTAGAGTACAGCATTAAAACATAGTTTAAAAAATAAAGACATTTAAGGGGTGCCTGGGTGGCTCATTTGGTTAAGCGGCCGGCTCTTGATTTCAGTTCAGGTTATGATCCAGGGTACTGAGATTGAACCCTGCGTGAGGTCCCACACTCAGCAGGGAGTCTGCTCAAGGATTCTCTCTCCCTCTCCCTCTGCCCATCCCCTGACTTGTGCTTTCTCTAAAATGAAAAAATAAAATATTTAAAATAAATAAAGACATTCAATTTACTACCTTTTACAGTAAAATTATTTTAAAGTAAATATTTGGTACCATGTTTTCTGGGCACTTTTTACAAATAAAATCAGGTCCTCCGTTATTAGAGATCATCTGAAATCCTGGTAGACACATACATGAAGTTCCTAAAAAGAAAAGAGCCAATTTTGACCTTAGTAAATAAAAATAAAACTCCAAGATAGGGAAACTTTCAATATTCTTAAGATCTTGAAAAGCAGTATATCTGTTAAGAGCAAATCCAGAAACATTCTATGTGGGTTCCAATCTTAATTCTGCTATTTAACTGTGTGACCTTGAGCAAGTTACGGAACTCTGTGCCTAGGTTTCCACTTCGCCAAAATGGGGACAATAACAGTACTTACCTCATAGGGTTGGTATGAGTATTAAACGAGTTGTTATATGGAAAGGTCTTAGAATGTGTATGGCACACAGTAGGTATTCTGTTTGCTACCACTTTAATTGCAGGCGTAACTGAACTATTAAAGTACTGAACTTTAATTTTAATAATCAAACTATTCATTAACTGTTACGGGAAGTTTTACAGTTCTATTTCATCCAACCATACACATATTCAATGACTTCAAATTTACTTTGTCAAAACAAAACCTTATTAGCAAAGTTACCTTGATTCAAATAAATCACTGTTTTCCTCTGGACAGACAGTAGATGTTATAAGATAACCATTATTCAACTTACTGGATAGGTAAGGACAACATTTTCTAAGGAGACATCAAGTGGAAACAGATCCCACAGGAATCTATGTGGTAGAATGCATGTGATGTTTGGGTTCATAAGTATGAAGCTAAGACCTTACACTTTAAGAGTGTGAAGCGCCTTCTCATTCATATTTCCTCACCTGAGGAGCCTGACCAGTCTTATGTGATGGCTTAAATGAGGATATACCAGATTTGAAGATGGCAGAAAGTTAACAAATCAAGATTGAAAACATCCTAGACTTTAGAATATGGAAAAAGTCTTATTCTGAGCAGTTTCAGTGAGAACTAGGACCACATAATGGAAGTTTCAAGAAAAAAGAAATAAGCTTAATCTAAAGAGACTTCAAGGGCAATTAGTAATATTCAATAATAAAGGGGATAAGTCCTAAGGAAATCTGTATTAAGGACACACGATATAGCGGAAACACGCGGGTCGAAACTGAGGACAAACAGACACCAATTCTTCCAATCCACAATTTAGGTGACAAAGAAGATATTACAACATCAACTGGGCTTCTATTTCCTTATCTGTAAAATGAGAAGACTGGACCTGATCCTGGTTAAGGTCCCTTCTAGCTCTAGGTTTCTGTGATTTGAAAAGCTAGATAAAGAGCTAACAAAGTTTATAAGCGTTCATTTCATTCCCTCCCCAACCTGTCCTGTGACCTACTCCTCTACACTGCGTTACTTCTCTATTTCTTTTCTGTCTTTGGTAGGCGACTTTCCAGGTGCCTCCCGAAAGACCCCTCTGATGAGAAGTAGGAGACTGGCGCGGAGAAATTCAGTATTGACTCTTGGCTCACCCGGTAGCTTACTCTGGGTTCCCCAACCTCATCTGTGTGCAAGCTGCAATCCTCCAAGGAAACCCATCTCTCAGGCACTGGCGGTTAACTTTCCTGAAACATTTCTTCCCGCAGACGAAAAGGTGTTTCAGAGACGCCGGGGACTGGGGGCAGCAACAGGGCTGGAGTGTTGGAACTTTAGCTAAGGCCCACCCTGAACCGTCTCACCTCCGGCGTCCCGCCTCTGGTTGGCTCCGCACGGGACACAGGACAGCGCGGAGATATCGAAGTACTGGCTGTGGCCGCACGACTCCGGCTGCAGGAATGGAAAGGAGAAGGTCTGGGCACGTGAGACTCGAGGAAAGACCCACAGGAGGAATACATTCACGGCCGCCGCGGATAAGACAGACCAAGCCGCCATGGCCATCCTGGCCCCACCGCCGCCCGTCACCATGGTGCAGACGCCGGCCGCCGCGCAGCCTCTGGCGCCCCATCAGTCGCTGCGGCGAATCTGTAGAGCCGATTGGACAACTCCACCTGGGGTTCCGGAAGTGTCTGCGTCGCTGCCTGGTTGCTAGGTGAGCAAAGCCGCGGAAGCTGGCTGGTCTGGGAAAGGGTGGGTTAGGGAGGTAAGCCAACCCTGTAGGCTGGCGGGTGCAACTAGCTGTTTAAAATGTGTTTCAAACTCTGAGACGCGACGCATTACCGGGATGTGATATCAGTTTAGGGGGTCGGAAAAGAGAACACCACAGCAAAGACAGTATCTGATTGTATCACACAAGTTAAGAGTAAGTTGTTTCATTACGCTTTTGAATGATGTTTACGTCAGAATATATTCAGATCAGGCCATTTTCGCGTTAAAGGAGTCATTCCAACAATGTATTTGTCAAAATACGTTTGTCAAAAAAGTAGAAAAAAGCCCGCTGATTTGAAATCTGCAATGCTAGAAGACTAGCTTAAACACTCAAAAAAGATCTTTCCTGGCAGATCTTTTCTTTGGGTTTCTAGTTTCCTTGTTGTGGATAAAGGAAATCATGCATATATAATGAGATTGTCTTTTGTGAATAATGAAGGAAGCTACTTTTTAACCAAATTTACGCATATATTAATGCTGCCTTTCAAAGCAAGCACCCTTGCAGGCTGTTATCTTCAAAACATTTTAGAATTACCTTTAGAGCCAGTTTATAGATCTTAAAAGAAAATTTTATGCTTTAATATTTAAATCTCACTTCTGTTTTTTTTTTTTTTTTACTGTTTTATTTTGTTCTCACACCTTCACTCTCCCAATACAATTACCCAGCATAATTTTTAGCCACCTTATTATTCATCAGTAATAGCTTGAAACAACTTTTGGCTTTCTCAAAAAATTTTTTCGTAATAAAAATGATTTGTCACTATTAAGGAAAATACATACGTGCGCGCACACACACACACACACACACACACTTCTTAATGCATATGGAAAATGCATCTAAGTTAAATTAGATGGCTTAGTATACTAGAGGCCTAGTATTTCTCATGTGGCCTTCCCAAGATTCACTCAAGTCACTAATATCTATGATACAGGACACAGGAGAAATAGGTTCTGAAAACTCTTCCTTAAAGATGAATTCTAAAAAGTGTTTTTGAGTAACTATGCATTGTTGCAGTGTCTAGTTGGTAGTGAAAATCACGAATAAGATTTAAAAAAATACATGTGACTATACAAATGTTAATGGGTACTCAGAAAGGGTATGGTCAGAATTATTGAGATTAATCTGCAAAAGCTTTGTATGGGTGATTTTTAATTCTAGTCTTCTTTAATTAAGTGCATACTGTTATATGCTCTGTGGAAGGGATATTTGCTCATTGCCTACTATGTAATTAAAGCAATAAAAGAGCTCCCTTTCATGATGGTTTTCCTTGTGTCCCACACCATGTACTATACTAAGTTCTTGGCAGAATTCATCTTAATTCTTCATTACAGTCCTTTGAGGGAATTGTATCCTTTTTTTATCCTTTAACCAAAAAAAAAAAAAAAAGGAGAAGAAGAAGAAGAACAACAACAACACCTTGAGGATGAAGAAAGTTACATTTTAGGAAGTGGTGGGACTAGAATTTATCTCCATCTGGCCAACTCCACAACCTGCTATCTTTTCAATTTATTAAGTAGCTTCTTTGTAGAATAGACAGAGAAAGATTCTGGCATTCCACATGTAGGACAAACCTATTGCCTTTAGTTAACAAGATGATGCTGACATTGTATACCACAGACAGTGAAACTATGATTGTCTAAGACCTTTGGGCACTTTACCTGACAAAACTGCTCCAAAGAGCTAAATAAAACGCTTAGTTGTAGTGAAAGGATTCAAAATACAGTTAGGTTTGCCATAACTGTAGATACTGTGGGTTCATCTGTATAAACTGCTTACAAGGATAGCAGAAAGAATGTTAGCTAAAACTGTTAAGAGTAAATTGACACTGTATCATGAGGGATATTTTTGCTGCAAGTAAATAGATCAGGTAGTTTAAGCCAGTTCACAATGGCTTAAACAGAAACAAACATGAGAAGTCTAGATATAGGTGGTCACTGGTCTTCATTCAATGATGTCAGACAGTCATCGCTGTAGTTTTCTTGGCTTTTCCCTCTTAGTTGCAGTGTGCTTCCCTTACACCAGATATCAACATTCAGATTTAAGACAGGAAGAAGAAAATGAGCTGAACCAGAGATATTTCCACTGTTTCTTTAAAAAAATGAAAGCAAATGCTTTCTCTGTGTCATGTATTATGCTAAACCTCTTACATGCATTATTTCAATCTTTTTAAAGCCCTATGAATAGACAGTGCATTTATCAGGCTCAAAGACATACCCAGTATCACCCAGCTAAAATCTGAGAGAATTATCCTTAGAAGTGGATGGACTAGGAGAACATGGTTTAATGTCAGCTTATGGAGTGTACCAAAAACCATGAGAGGATGCGTTCAAAGAGTATACAAATGCTTATTGAACACCTACAGTGAGATAGATACTGCGCCATGTCTTACCTACATTAACAAAATTAGGGCAATGGAAGAAGGGAGAGGCAGGAGAGGATGAATGGAAGAGCTGTATAGGAGGAATAATCACGAGAATGTTATGACTTGGACAAAGAAACAAAAGAGAAGAAACAAAAACAAGGATCACTCAGTTTCTGACCTTGGTGGCTAGGTGGATTGTGACAGTATAGGAAGATAGGAAATGTCTGGGAACAGATAAAAGCTTCTTATTGAATACAGAAAAAAATTAAAGGTAGAAATTAAAGGTATAGGAA
The DNA here is from genome assembly GCF_017311325.1 of Ursus maritimus. Taxonomy (NCBI): domain Eukaryota; kingdom Metazoa; phylum Chordata; class Mammalia; order Carnivora; family Ursidae; genus Ursus; species Ursus maritimus. The sequence continues at coordinate 39,589,032 of NW_024427107.1, read as the reverse complement.
TTGGGGCACCTGGGTAGCTCAGTTGGTTGAGTGTCTGCCTTTGGCTCGGGTCATGATCCCAGGGTTCTGGGATCAAGTCCCTCAGCGGGCTCCCTGCATGGGAGGGAGTCGCTTCTCCCTCTCCCTCTGCCCTTCCCCACCCCTGCTCGTTCTCTCTGTCACTCACTCTCTCTCTGTCTCTCAAATAAATGAATAAAATCTTTAAAAAAATTTATAGGAATTACCTGTTTGTGGGAGTTGAGACCATATAATAATTTAAATAATTGATATTAATTGCTTGTTTTCATGTGTCAGGCACTGCAGTATCTCATTTAACAAGATTGGGATCATTATAATCACTTCTACTTTACAGATGAGAAAACCAAGACTTAGAAAGCAATATATGACTTCTTAAGGTCATGCTCAGATCATGATTCTAACTCTGGTAGTTTGATACCAGAGCGCAAACTTTTGACCCTGATTCTTTACTGCTGCTCTTGAATCCCTGGCTGTGCTTTCCTGGGCATGAATAAAGAAAAGGGAAAGGCAAGTAAGCCCATGAGGGGGATTAATTAATTAAAATGTTACAAAGAATGTGATAAAAAAATGCAAAGTGCAGAAATGGAGGTTGTGGTCAGAAAAGGGAATTAGTGAGATCAAGATCTTACGGTCAGGGCACTTTGTGTGGTAAGCCCTGCTCTCTTTCCCAATCTTCAGACTCTTGGTGTTACTCTAGTTCCTACTAGAACTGCTGCATCACATTCAATATGTTCTATGCTGAACTTGGCTTCCATGATGGAACATTCTCCCAGTTTTTCTCCAGGTTATTTCTAGAATAAATTTTCTGGTTATTCCTGCTCTTTGCCCTTTGTTGGCTCAGCTTCCTTTACCTAACTATTATATGAAGAATCCCTGAAGGCTCAGTCCTATGTCTCTTCACATACTTTGGTTTCCCTGTGGATGATGTCAACCATGTCCTTGACATCATTGACCACTTTTTGCAGATGACTCACGTATTTATTTATATCCAAGCCAAGTATCTTTCCTGAGCTCTGAACAGAACTTCCACTGCTTGCTCAAAAACTCCATTTGGGTGGAATGAAGCATCTTTAATTCAAGGTGTCCAAAAATAACCCATGAACTCCATCTCTCCCCCACCTCCAACCTTGTCTTCTTCCAGTGTTTTATATTTCAGTTAATGGCAACATCATCCCACCTATAATACAGACCAAAAATCTAAGAGTCGCTTTTGATGCTTTTCTTCATCTTCCCATTTCAGTCTAAACTTCTTGATTTTTTTATCTTCTAAATAGCTCTTGAATTAATTGCCCAAATATCTCTTGAATTCTTTTACTTTTCTTAACTTCTACATCACTATCATCCTAAAGTGCTACCTTCACCCATATGAATTACAGCAATGACCTATTTTAAACCTTAATTTTTCAATGTTATCAATTATTTTGCTTTTTTATTTAGGTATAATTGATATATAACATTATATTAGTTTCCAGTGTACAACATGATTCAGTATTTGTATATATTGAGAAATGATCATAACAGTAAGTCTAGTTAACATCCATCACCATATAGTCACAAAATTTTTTTCTTGTAATGAGAACTTTTAAGATCTACTCTTAGCAACTTGCAAATATGCAATACAGTTTTATTAACTATAGTCACCATGCTGTGACTTAATTATTCTAGTTTATACTTTTTCACTTTCTTCACCCATTTCACCTACTCTCTACCCCCCACGTCTGAAAACCACCAATCTGTTCTCAGTATCTATGTTTGGGGCTTTTGGGGTCATTTTTTATTTATTTATTTATTTTTTAAAAGATTTTATTTATTTATTCGACAGAGATAGAGACAGCCAGCAAGAGAGGGAACACAAGCAGGAGGAGTGGGAGAGGAAGAAGCAGGCTCACAGCAGAGGAGCCCGATGTGGGGCTCGATCCCACAACGCCAGGATCACGCCCTGAGCCGAAGGCAGACGCTTAACCGCTGTGCCACCCAGGCGCCCCTAGGTCATTTTTTAGATAGATTCCACGAGTGAGATCATATAGTATTTGTCTTTCTCTGTCAGACTTAACTTTACTTAGCATAATGCCTCAAGGTCCATCCATATTGTTGCAAATGGCAAGATTGTATTCTTTTTTATGATTGAATAATATTCTTATATATGTATGTATAATCACATTTTCTTTATTCATTCATCCATCATTGGGCACTTAGGTTGTTTCCAATGTTTCCATATCTTGGTTACTGTAATGTTACAATGAGTGTGAGGGTGCATATATCTTTTTGAGTTACTGTTTCCATCTTCTTCAGATAAATACCCAGAAGTAGAATTGCTGGATCATATAATAGTTCTCTTTTTAATTTTTAGAGAAACCTTCATAGAGGGTTCCATGATGGCTGTACCAATTTAAATTCTCACCAACAGCACACAGAGGTTTCCTTTTCTCTACATCCTCACCAAAATTTGTTTCCTTTTTTATAATAACCAGTCTAACAGGTGTGAGGTAATATTTCACTGTTTTTTTTTCTTTAGATTTTATCCATTTATTTGACAGAGAGAGTGAGAGAGAAAATAAGCCGGGGGAGTGGCAGGCAGAGGGAGAGGGAGAAGCAGACTCCCACTGAGCAGGGAGCCTGACATGGGGCTCGATCCTAGGACCCTGAAATCATGACCTGAGCTGAAGGCAGATGCTTAACTGACCCAGGCCCGCCTCAGGCATCTATGTTCTTAAGCACTGTTATGTGGCCTCTAAAGGACATAAACCAAGAATGAAAAGACAATGCAATCTATTAAACTGGAAGAGGAAAGTGGAGTGATGTTCAAGAGAGATCTCAAGTTATGTGTACTGCATATTCTCTTCTTTCTTGGTTTACTTCCTTCTTTGGATAGAGTAAATACTTCATCAGCTTCCTGATAAAATATGTATAAGATGTAAATTTTTGAGACCTGCATATCTGCAAATATCTTTATTCTTCCTTCACAGTTACTTAATAGTTTACTTGGGTATGAAGTTCTAGTTTGGAAAAATCCCCTCAGAACTTTGGAGGCACTGCTTCCTTTTCTTTTGGTTTCTAACATCGCTGTTGAAAAATCTGCCATTTTGATTCTTAGTATTTTGTGTTTAAATTTGTTTTTACCTTCTGGAAGTCTTGAGGATGTTCCTCTGTCCTCATTTTTCTTAATTTTACAGTGATGTGTCTTGGGGTATTTCATTGTATTTTTTTAAAAGGATTTTATTTATTTGAGAGAGAGAGAGCAATTGCGAGAGAGAAAGCACGTGCATGAGTTGGGGGCAGAGGGGGAGGATCTCAAGCAGACTCCAGTGTGGGGCTCTGTCTCACAAACCTGAGATCATGACCTGAGCTGAAACCAAGAGTCAGACTCGACTGAGCCACCCAGGCGCCCCAGGGGAATTTCATTGTCTTTTTTTGTGTTGAACACTTGTTGGATTTTAATTGTTCCTCTGAATATCTTTCATTTTTTCCTATTCTCTCTTTCTGGATACCCTATTTTCAGATATTGGACCTCCTAGACTGTTTCTCTAATTTTCTTATATTATTTTTTCCATTTTATTTTGTTTTGCTCTGCTTTCTGGAAAATTTTCAAACATTCCCTTGAATTTTTCATTTCCACTATATTAATTCAATTTCTAAGAGCTCTTTTTTATTTTCTGACTATATCTCATTTATAACATTCTGGTATTCTTTCATGAATGCAATATTTTATTTCTTTGAGTATATTAAATGATAGTGTTTCAAAGTTTTCTTCTGTCTGCACAATCTCTGTTTTTTCAAAGTTATGTTTTGTATGAGAGCATTTACTCATAAATCTGGTGACCCTTTGTTATTTATGTGTATTATATTATGTGTATTATATCTATGTATATGTATGTTTATATATGTAATGTATGCATATTAGACTGGGGCACACTAAAAAGCTAATAGGAAGCTCTACAAGGACAGCTGGGAATCACTTTTGGCTAAGATCAAGGGAAGGACAAGTGGGGCTTCTTCACTGGGCTACAATGTGTAGGGTGATTTGCCTGGGCTGTTTCTTTGGGCATTCACCCATGTCAGTATTTTTTCTTTCTTGTCTCTTGTTGTGCTGATCAGATTCTCCAGAAAGAACCTTCTTCCTGGAGAATTTAAGCCTGGCTGCCCAGTTTAGTGGGGAAAGAGGGTGTGAGTTTCATAATTCAGTTTCATCATTAACATACTATCCTTCTTTTATATAATAGAACCCTTGATCTCATTTGTACCCATTGTCCCCCAGTCATACTCTTTCCAGAGAATAAACTTTCAGTCTTCTGCTGTAGTGGGGGATAGAGAGGTTTCTTGGTACTGGAAAGAAGGAGTCTTAAGTGAGGGTCTTTAGGGCTTTACAAATTAATGTTCAACCAACTGTTTTCACCTCCTTCCCCAACAGAAGATATTGAGGACTTCTAAGGCTTTTAGGACTTATTTATATCAGGTTGCTTCTTAGCTTTTCTGTCAATTTAGGAGTCAGCCCTCCTGGATTCACAAAAGACCTATCCATCTGTTTCCTGCTCAAAAAGTTTTATCGTTGTTGCCTTCTACTCTAGTATCTGCATTCGTGTCAGTTTTTGCTTCTTTCAGAAGTTCCTTTTCTATTATTTTATTAGGATTTCTGGAAGGAGTGGAAGTAAATACCTGTGTTCAAACTGTCACCTTAAACTGGAAATAAAAAAAACCTGTTAACCTGTCCTCATACACATACTCTTGCCACCTTCTAATCCATTCTACATACCTCAGCTGCAGTAATCTTTTGAAATGCAAGTCTAGTATGTCACCTCTCTGCTTAAATTGTTTTTTTCCAGGGGGAAGCTCAAAGTCTTGAGCATGAACCCCAACTCCCAGCAGGGTCTGACTTCTTCCTGTATCCTTTCATTGTCCTGTGCACTCCTGTGCATTCTACCTGCATTGGTCTTCTTTCAGCTCTCTAAATGCTGCTAAGCCTGTGCACCTCTTTGCATGGACCACCCCTCTTTCCTCCCCCTCCCTGGAAATTTCCATTTACTTCATTAACTCTCCCCTTTCCCTCCAGCTCATCTGCCACTTCTTTAAGAAACTCCTCCTGCCTTTTGTAATCAGGCCAGGCCCTTCTGTGAAATACTCTCACGGCATCATGTATTTCCCTTTTATAGCTCTTGTCCCTGCTGTAAATTTACATTTAGTTGAATAATTCTTTTGCTAGTTTTCCTGTCCTCTCCTGTATGACAAGATTTATGAGAGTAAGGATCATGTCCAATTTTGTTCCCCATTGTCTCCTTAGTACTTGGAGTTGTGCATAATACATTTAATACACATTTGTTGCAGTGGAAAAACGTGCTACATTCCTTCATTCTCTAGTTTATTATCATCTTCTAAACTCTAAGGGGATCTCAATGCTGTCTCCTCTCATTTCATCCCTGGGAAGGGGGCAGAGGACCAATGTGGATTAAGCCTGGAGTAGGCTCTAGCCAGTCATAAGAGACAGAATTTTTTTGTGTCCACAAAATTTTTGTGTTACATGCACCAGTAACCAGTCTCAGGGGAGGACTCCAAACATTTCTGCCCGTTGCATCTTGGTTTTGGAGTCACCAAGGGAAATAAAATGTAGTCAAACACTGGATGGACCACACTTTACTTACATAGGGAAGGGATAGAGCAGGATCAGTTTCAATCGTGGTGTCAGTCCCTCATGGCCAATGGGTCTCTCCTGGCCACTGACACAAGGCAAATGGCCTATGTGCCACACCCCTCTCATGCTGCAGTGGAAGCAACCTGGCCTCTCTCCTCAGGGGACAGATATAACAGTGGGTTAACCAAGTGACACATAATGTACATACTTGAAACACAGACAAGAGTAGTTAGTGAGCCCAAAACAAGGAAGGATAACCCTACAGAAGGTGACAGGCCAGGAGCAGTCTGTGTGGGGTCTTTAACTCTTGGCAAAGAAGTGTTCCAGACCCAAAGCTCATTCTTATGCAGCTGAGAGGGGGCTGAAAGACTACATGCAGGATACTGCCTCCTCCAACACAAAGTCTTCTAGATTTTATTTTATTATTTTATATCATATCATATATCATATCATATCATATAATATCATATCATATATTATATTTTTGGCTTTCTCCTTACATTCTGTCTTTGAAATTATAAGCACTGTATCATTTAGTCCTCAAAAATGGCCCTGAATGGTGATTACTGTTATCTTCACCCTACAAATGGACAAGTTTAAGGATAAGGAAATTGTTCAGTCATGAAGTGGCAGAGCTGGGATTTAAACTTGGATCTGCCTGATTCAAGAGCCCAGTCTTAATCTCCATGCTCTATATGCCCTCCTGTGTGTGATGGCATGTGCCCTGTCTCTTCTGCTATAGTATAAGCTTCTTGAGGAAAGGGGACTGTGAGTTCTTCACCCCAGTCTTTCAGGAGCCTTGGCAAGGTGCTTTACACACAGTCTGTGCTCAATAAATGCCAGCTGAATTGAACGGAAGTCAAAGTGTGCAAGAGGAATAAAGCTCTTTGCAGTTGAGAAAATCAAGGAATCTTTAAGACCAAGTGACGAAAGGCTGTTCTTGTAGTTGTTGAAGAGCTTGGAAGGGCTGCTAAAAACTGATAGCAAAATCATTCAGGAGGGTAGGGGGTGATGTAGATGTAAAAAGCTTGGAGAGGCTAGATGCCCAGGCAGAGCCATGGAATGCTCATGGCTCAGTGTTGTTACCATATTTTAGGATATAGTCTTCTGTTTTGTTGTTCCAGAAACTTACTTTTCTTTCTGTTCTCTAAAATGATTAGGTTTCCATGTTGACATACTAAAGGTTCAAGAAACTATCCAATAACCAGAATGCCATGTAATTAAACCCAATTACCTCAACTGGAATTTTCTGGTTTTGACTGTAATGGTATTATCTGAGAAAGGCAGAAGGCAGACTAGAAAAGACAGGCATTCACTATAGTGTCCTCTTTGTGGAGAAAAGTATGTGTGTGTAGAAGGGAATAGTCAACCCCAAAGAGTAAAAGAGGCTGACAATACCTAAGCTTGTCCAAAAGAGAGAGTCTGACCTAGCACACTTGTTCAGATTAGCTTTATAGTAAGCACTCAATAAATGATAGCTATTATTTTTGTTAACACAGGTGAGAATGCTTCCAAGTACCATTTAACTGAGAACCACTTTTTGAGATTAGGTACCTCCTCATTCCATTTCCATGTTTAGCAAACAACCCTCTGAGCATTTAATTTCATATGGAGAGCATATACAGGCCAGGAAAAGTGCTGGTCAGCCAGAGTTGATCTCAGGTCCACTTTACCAGTGTTTCTTCTTGTGAATTAATATTGACAATATTGACATTCTGGAGTGTTGGTTCTGTGTGCTTGTTTAAAGGGAGTCTGCCTCAAAGGACAGAATCCTCCCCCTGTGGCCTCTGGGGGCAAATGACCAGGGTTCAATTCTTGGCTTTACCTTGCACTATCTCTGTAGCTTTGAGCAAGCTGTGCAATCCTTTATGTTCCAGTTTTCCTTATCTGTAAAATAGGAAAAATAATAGTACCTACTTCTGAAAGTGGTTGTAAGAATACAATGAGATAATGCACAGGGCTTGCCACATAGTAAGCCCTCTATAAATTTTAGCTTTTGAGGTCAGGTTCCCCTAGGACCAAACTGGACTATGAGAAATAATCAAGATAAATGCTATCTACTCAGTGAGCCTAGCTTTCCAAAGTGCTATCCTTTGCTTGTATATGGATCACCTTGACATTTGAAACAAGCCACTAATACTTGCCTAGTCTCGGGTTTTACATATGTTAACTCATTTAATATTTATGGCAACCCCATGGGGTAGAGGCTATTATCCCCATTTTACAGATGAGGAAACTGAGGCATGGCGAGGCTAAATAATTTGCTCAAGTGAGTAAATGGTGGCTCTCATTCCGTGAACTACCTTTTATTCACTTGTTAGACTATCTCTTCTTTCTCACAATCCTATCAGAGAGATTGAAGACTCATTTTTTTCATCTCCAACAGTGTTGTAAAGATATAGTTTCTGCTTTCTTAGTGAGCTTTGACTCCACTCACAAATACATCATGTAGTTATAAAATTGGTGGGCTGCACAAGCTGCACAAACCAATATCCACATCACCTATTACGTGGCCGGCATCACAGAACATCCCTGTTCTCTAATTGTGCTTTTCACTTACCATTTTTTCAAGTTTGGTCTATCTGCTCTCATGTTTCAAAAAATTAGAAAGTAGAAACAACAAACGTAAAAAATTGCTCCATAAAATTATTAGTATCTATAGGCATGCATTTATTAAGCCCCCTGTGTGTTAGCATCGTACCTGCCGAACATCTAAGGCAGTAAAACTAACATTTTTGTGTCCTTTTAGTAAAGAGCCTTTCAGAAGATGCTTACATTACACAATAACCGCAGAGGTGAAGAGAGAAAGAAATCGTCAGCTTTTCTCTGTTTTTGCATCTCTTTCCTTAACTCCTGGAAATCTCGAACGTTTGTCCAACGTACCTCAGCAATTATTTATTGAAGCTTCTCATTACCACAACGAATTGGCCCCGAACTTTGTCTAGGAATCTCTCCTCTCTTTGGCGGAGGCTCCCGGATTGGCTGGAATCTGAACATGCGCAGGGCGGGATGGTGCACTCGCGGGCACCGCCTCTCTTCCCCTGACAACGGGAAGCGGGTGAGCGTCAAGACGCCTGCGCAAACGTGGCCGGGGCGCCGGGGTGGTGGGTTACGCCTGGAGAGCGCATGGGCAGACAAACTGTACGTCCGTTTGTCCGGAGCGGAGGGGAGAGTGGGCGCCATCTTCTTCTAGGTTCCCTGAGGTCTCCACCTGTACTGGGCAGGCTGCTGCGACGAGGAGTGCCCCCCCCGCCCCCGGCCTTGTGTGTCCGACTCGGCAGCAGTGGTGTGTGTTTATTGCCAAGTGCGAAGCAGTTACCCTTGGGGCGTCGGGGGTGGGGAGGGGTTGGCGATGGGGACGGAAGAACAGGGAAAGGCGGGGCCGGCAGCCGCGCCAGGAGCTAGCGTAGCTTCTGCCGTTAGGGCACCCTCATTCCTTGCTAAACACCGACTCTCCCGTCAGCCTCCATGTGGTGTTGTGTGTGCGCTGCCCAGTTTTCTTAAGAGTGAAGATCTCGAAGGATTTCATAGGTATTTTTTTTTTCTTTGCTATGTCATCGTAGTCAGTGGTGGCAGAAAAGCGTTGAAGGCCCGGCTCGTTAGGCGTGAGAGCGGCCAAAGTGTTTGAGTTAGGTATGGGGCAGTTCACCCCGTGGCGAGTTAGGGTGGAATGTTTGCCCTTGGGACGGCGTAACGGAAAGGCACGGAGGTTGGGCGGTCCAGGTTAATTTGAAGGCTGATTTTGGCTGAAGGTCTGGCGACAGCATCGGATCCCACGTAGCAACTTTGGCCTGGCGCGAAAGAAGGAAGCTCTGACCCCCGGGAGTATGGACAAAGGCTTTGGGCTATAGAAGCAATGCCTTCGGATGATCCCCATTTGAGGATGATGGATGTTATGGGAAATCCTGTGCCGTGTGGATTCGTCTTCATTTACAGTTCCTGTTAAGGACTATGGGTCTGTGTCGTCATGCCTTTGGTTTTTATTTTAACCATCTACATTATAAAAGGATAAAAGGCCTATCTTCATAAAGAATAATTGTGGACTGGGCTAGATTATTTTCTGCAGGGGAAACTCCTGCATTTAGAATTTCGTCATAACTGGGTTTTAAGGAATAGTCATTTTCTTTCCCCTTCCATATCTGGAAAATGACTTAAAATCAGATAGAACTGAGATAATACCTATTTAAGTTTAATCTCGTTTCCCTATCGGGCTTGATTAGAAGATGCACATTTCGTATTGTTTAGTGATAATGGTGATCAAGTGGGATGAATCCTCGGTAAAATCAGCAAAATTATTTAAAACGAACTTACTAATTTCAGTGACTTGCCCTTAAAGGAGCTTTTAAGGACTCACTTCCATCTTTTCATAGGTTAGAAGTTCTAACAGATCACACACTTTAAATCAACACAGACACAAAAATACTTGTGTTGCATTCATAAGTAGAAAAAATTTAAGTGCAGTGTACTTAGGGTATTTTGTGTATTTCGATTTTTGTGTAATGTTCTAAGAGTTGAATTTCTGGGGAGTTTGCTTAAGGAAATAACATGGGAACCACAGGAAAAGTGCTCATTTTGGGAACTGGTCTCGTACAGGTGGTCTCTTAGGTGTGTCATTGTTGAGAGATAGAAGTGGTACATTTCCCTACCATCTAAAGGGCAGAAAAGTTAAGAGTTAGGAAAGACAAAATGGCGTGTATCTTTCTAAAATATTTTGAAAGTAAAGGAGCTAAGTCAGTTTGCATAGGAAGGAATCTTGCAACTTCAGTGGGGACTATTCCAGAAGCCATTTATAGTTTTTTAAATGTTGGTGTGGATATTGGTTTGTTGAAGGAACCAGACTTGTACTCACTTTTTATTTTTGGTACTGTGCGGATTTTTTTTAAGAGCAGTGTTTTAGGTTTACAGCAATATGGAGCAGAAGATACAGAGATTTCCTGTATTACCCCTGTCCCCACACATGTACCATGTAAATATTTTAATAAGAAATGTCATTATTAATATTTTCAGCATCAATTTGGCATTGATAATTCAGATGTAGAATATGCCAAGTAATTTCTTGATATCTTTGTTAGTTTAGTGTGTAGTTTAAAAAGTTTAATCAGTGGACCATTTTCAAAGCAAAATAAATCTTGCAAACCTCAAAGAATATGTCTTTAGACCACACCTTGTGGAAGAATGGTACTTAAGTGTAAATACTGAATTAAAGCAGTGTTTATTGGCACATTAAAAACATAAATTTATAATTATTAATTTAGCAGCTCATAAAAACTTAGTAAAACTACATTAAATACTGTTACTTCGGGTATCTCTGAAAATATTAGATATAAATTTCCTTAAGGAAATATTAAGATTTTTCAGCAGTTAATACTGATAATTGCTAAACATTTTAAATAAATGTGCTTTTATTCTATTTTCTACGTTGTCGTTGGGTTTTCTCCATGCAGGACAGTTTGAAATGGAATAAAGTTGTTAGCATAATAAGATTCTATATTTGAACATTTTCTATTTGGCTTAAGATGAACTTTAATAGTAATTGTTTTAGGAGTTTAAAGTGAGTATTAGAGATTTTTTGATTTTAGAGGCATTTTATTTTATTTTTTAAAAGATTTTTATTTGAGAGAGAGAGAGAGTGCACGCACATGCAGTGGGAAGAGGCAGAGGGAGAGAGAATCCAAGCAAACTGTGCGAGCATGGAGCCCAAAGAGGGCCTTGATCTCATGAACCTGAGATCATGACCTGAGCTGAAATCAAGCGTCAGATCCTTAACCGACTGAGCCACCCAGGCACTCCAATTTTAGTGGTATTTTAGTATTTGCCTTAATTATATTAGAATCAGGAAACTTGGTGCCATGTTTGGAAGTGTGATTTGTATGTGTAGAACTTAAAATTGTATCCAAAGGGGTAGTCATTGGTTTGGATTTACTGCTTTTAAAAATTGGTCTTTGAATTCAAAACATTAGTGTCTTGTTCATTTATTGTATCATTTTGAATCATTGCCTTATTAGTTTGATTTGGTCTTATGTTTTAAAAGGGAGGAAAATTGCAAGAGAGTTGGACTTAATGAGCTAGGTGTTTGGTCTTTTCATGAGTGGAAGTGATAGGCTTTTGGGGAATTTTTGGTGTTTTTAAATAGTCATTTTGTAGAACAGCTGTCTTTTTTTTTTAAGTGGATGTAAAATTTACATACAGTGAAATGCACAGACCTTAAGGATTGTATTCATTTAGTCTTCATAAGTTTATGCACTCACATAACCAACACTCTCATCAAAATGTATAACATTTCTATCAGCCTTTTCCTCGTGCCACTTCCAATCAAGGAGCCGTTTAATTTCCAGAAGTTTTTTTTTGTTTTAAAATAATTTGCAGATGTCTACTTGGAACTTGGAATTTGTACTTGTTTTTGCTGAAGAATGATTAATTTCCCCTTGGAACAGAGAAGACCGTTTTGTAATGCCCATAGTTGTGGTTCCTTATATCGCTTCACTTTTAGTAGGTACTTCTGAAGTGAATATCCTAATCTGGCGTTGTTTAAGATCAGTTACGGGGTCCGCGGATTAATTATATTTCATTTTCTTTCCACAGTTAAGTTGCTTTTACAGAATTAACAGGTCTCCAAGAAATTTTAAAAAGGTAAGATATCCAGAGCTTAAGGCTTTTCACAGAAGCTTGACAAAAAAATGTAAAATAGAATAGGACATGTAGGTACACCTGGTTTCTGTACTTTACCTCTGGCCAGTGATGCACTGGTGGTAGACCGTTTATTATCATAAGCAAAAATTATATACTGACCATAGATGGCTTTTCAAATATGTAAAACTCATCGTGGTTGGTAAAATTCTTTAACCCACAAAGCTCTCTCTCATGTTTCCGTAGAAGATATGTTTCTAAGTGAGTCTGAAAATAGTTTGGTCTTGTCGTGAAGTAGTGCTTGGCAGACTTACAAAGAAGATTTGATATTTTTGATGCTCATATTGTATAGGATAGGTGATACGAAATATTTCTTTGAAATAGTTGATTTGTATGCTTAGATGGGAGAAGGTTTATTCTTTAAGAATTTAGATACAGTCAGTATTTTTTGTGAACTCATACCTTATTTTCATTTATAAATGCTGAAGAAGGTAAGAACCACGTAATTACTAAGTTTAGTTTGGGATAAGGTACTTCAAAAATAAGACTTGCTATTATGTGTACCTTTCTGTCTGCAGGTCATTATTGCTGTGGTTTGAGCTCAGCATGGCTGTAGTCATCCGTTTACTGGGGCTTCCTTTTATTGCGGGGCCTGTGGATATTCGTCACTTCTTCACGGGATTGACTATTCCTGATGGAGGAGTGCATATAATTGGAGGGGAAATTGGGGAGGCTTTTATTATTTTTGCAACAGATGAAGATGCAAGACGTGCCATAAGTCGTTCAGGAGGGTTTATCAAGGATTCGTCTGTAGAGCTGTTTCTTAGCAGTAAGGCAGAAATGCAGAAGACTATAGAAATGAAAAGAACTGATCGCATAGGAAGAGAGCGACCAGGATCTGGGGCGTCAGGGGCTGGCAGCTTGTCTAACTTTGTTGAGGCTATTAAAGAAGAAACAAGTAATTCTGGATATGGCTCTCCAATTAATCAAGATGCTGGGTTTCATACTAATGGTACAGGACATGGTGATTTAAGGCCAAGAAAGACACGGCCATTGAAGGCAGAGAATCCTTACTTGTTTCTGCGAGGTTTGCCTTACTTAGTAAATGAAGATGATGTACGTGTCTTTTTCTCTGGTTTGTGTGTGGATGGCGTAATTTTCTTGAAACATCATGATGGCCGAAATAATGGTGATGCCATAGTAAAATTTGCTTCATGTATTGATGCATCAGGAGGTCTTAAATGTCATAGAAGTTTTATGGGTTCAAGATTCATAGAAGTAATGCAAGGCTCAGAACAACAGTGGATTGAGTTTGGTGGTAATGCAGTTAAGGAGGTTGACATTCCTATGAGAACTGAAGAACATTCTCCACCAAGAGGAATTAATGATCGACATTTTCGAAAACGATCTCATTCAAAATCTCCCAGAAGAACACGTTCTCGTTCTCCTCTTGGATTTTACGTTCACTTAAAAAATCTGTCCCTGAGTATTAACAAGAGAGATTTAAGAAATTTCTTTAGAGATACTGATCTGACCAATGAACAGATTAGGTTTTTATATAAAGATGAAAGAAGAACAAGATACGCCTTTGTGACGTTCAAAACTCTGAAAGACTATAACATTGCTTTGGGGTTACATAAGACTGTTTTACAATATCGTCCAGTTCATATTGATCCTGTTTCTAAAAAACAAATGCTAAAGTTCATTGAATGTTATGAAAAGAAAAGGCCAGTGTCAGTAGAGAAAGAGAGGCTTGGACACATTTCACAAAAATACTCTCAAGAAGGCTACCCTGGCCAGAAACTGTGTATATATATAAGAAATTTTCCTTTTGATGTTACAAAAGTTGAAGTGCAAAAGTTCTTTGCAGACTTTTCTCTTGCGGAAGATGACATTTACTTACTTTATGATGACAAAGGAGTTGGTCTCGGAGAAGCATTGGTGAAATTCAAAACAGAAGAACAGGCCATGAAAGCTGAACGTTTAAACCGACGGAGATTCTTGGGGACAGAGGTATTGTTAAGACTTATATCTGAGGCACAAATGCGGGAGTTTGGTGTAAATTTTTCCTTGATGCCCACTGAGAGTATGCAAGACCATTCACAGTCATGTGGTAGAGATGACCGTTCCCATTTGTTTGACTCAGGTGATCCACCAATATACTCAGTTGGCCCATCTGAAAACTTTAGGCATCAGCAAGAGGACTTGAGGCAACTGGACAGTTTCAAGGAAACGCAGGCGGGTTTCCGACAGCTTGATAGGAGCCTTCCAGAAGACTTTAGGCATTCCCCAGAGGACTTTAGGCGCTCCCCAGAAGACTTTAGGCGCCCTCGGGAGGAACACTTCAGGAGAGCTCTTGAGGAGGATTTCAGGCACCCTTGGGAGGAGGACTTCAGGTACCCTCGGGAGGAGGACTTCAGGTACCCTAGAGAGGAGGACTGGAGGCGGCCACCCGAGGAGGATTTCAGACGGCCTCCCAAGGAGGACTTCAGGCGACCCCCCGAGGAGGACTGGAGGCGGCTCCCCGAGGAGGACTGGAGGAGGCCCCCGGAGGGAGACTTTAGACGGCCACCTGAGGAGGATTGGAGGCGACCTCCTGAGGATGACTTCAGGCGGCTTCCACAAGGGGAATGGAGGCGACCACCTGAGGAGGACTTCAGGCGACCACCCGAGGAGGATTTCAGGCGGCCCCCAGAGGAGGATTTCAGGCGGCCCCCCGAGGAGGATTTCAGGCGACCTCCCGAGGAGGATTTTAGGCGTTCTCCTGAAGAGGATTTCAGGCGTTCTCCAGAGGAGGATTTCAGGCGACCACCCCCGGAACACTTCAGGCGGCCGCCCCCGGAGCACCTCAGGAGGCCACCCCCGGAGCATTTCAGGCGGCCGCCTCCGGAGCACTTAAGGCGGCCCCCTCAGGAGCACTTCCGCCGGCCGCCCCAGGAACATTTCCGCCGGCCGCCCCAGGAGCATTTCCGGCGGCCACCGCAGGAACATTTCAGGCGCCCCCGAGAGGAAGATTTCAGGCACCCACCGGATGAAGACTTCGGAGGCCCCCCTGATGAAGACTTTCGGCATCCTCCTGACGAGGACTTCAGGAGCCCCCAGGAGGAAGATTTTAGATGCCCTTCTGATGAGGACTTCAGGAGGCTCCCGGAGGAAGACCTCAGGGAACCTCCAGAGGAGGACCCTAGACTTCCTGACAGTTTTAGACCTCCTGGTGAGGAGTTCAGGAACCCACCTGATGACTTTAGAAGTCATCGCCCTTTTGTGAATTTTGGTCGCCCAGAAGGTGGCAAGTTTGATTTTGGAAAGCGCAGTATGGGAAATTTTCCTGAGGGGAGATTTATGCCTGATCCAAAATTAAATTGTAGTTCAGGTAGAGTAACACCTATTAAGATAATGAATCTTCCATTTAAAGCTAATGTTAATGAAATTCTAGACTTTTTCCATGGTTATAGAATCATACCTGATTCAGTTTCAATACAGTATAATGAGCAAGGATTGCCTACAGGGGAAGCCATTGTTGCTATGATAAACTATAATGAAGCTATGGCTGCTATTAAAGATCTAAATGATAGGCCAGTTGGCCCTCGCAAAGTTAAGTTAATGTTGCTCTAGAGAGCATATCTTAATTCAGTTACCTCCCCACAGTATTGATGCAGTAAAATGCATTTGTTTTTTTAAAGTGTTTATTTTTAATGATCTATTGAAAAGAAACATTTTAATTCTGACTTGTGAATAGAACAAATGTAAATATTAGAATGTGAATCTGGTTTTCTTTTGCTTGCAAATTGCCATTCACTTTTTCTAATTTAAAATTATATCTGCCTTTTTTTTTTTTTTTTTGGACAGTGGGGGAGAAAATTCCGAGTACATTAATTTTTGTTGATGTCATGGGTAAACCTCAAGGCTTGTATAATAGAGCTGTATTTGGGGAAGATAAATTTTATATTCACTTTTGTTTCCAGTCTGTAGTCTACATCTTATACTGTAAGGAAATGGTCAGTGAATGATTGTTCAGGTTTAGCATTTTTATTGCTAACTGCCTGCAGAATTAATGCCCTCTTCTTTGTCTGAGATATTACTGTGTTAAGCCTCCCGTTAATTATAAATAGTTCAAAATGGACAGACTGTGAATTTGAAGTTTACTTATGTAAAAAGCTTAGGAGATTCTTGAAGTTTCCATGTTCATAACTTTGCAAAGTTTTATAAAAATAAAAAAAATTGCAACTGAATAGACCAACTAATTAACTTTACTTGTATTTGTATATAAAGAAAAAAAAGAATTACAGCTTCTTCTGTGAAGTTTTCAACAGCTACCTTAGTATTTATGATAGGACGGACCAAACATAACAATAGCATAGAGTGCCATGTGTAGTTCTATGGTTTCCTTCACATTTCATCAACCAAACTGATAAGATTAACTCAAAATACTTAAAGACAAAAAGTAACTATAGCTACAAAGGACATTCAGGCTTCTGCTGGGAAGAATCTGATAAATGGATATAGTTTGTTTTTAGGAAGAATTTAGTGATGATTCATTTAAGTTGTAGTTTTTATTAGCTTTTCATTTTTAAATTTCAAGACTTTGTATCCAAAGATTCAATAACTAAATATAATCAGACTTTTATGAGATTGAATTTTGACTTCTTTGATACTTAGTGTGGGCATTTTATAAACACTGGATTTATTTTTTTTATACCCATAATAATATTAATGGCTAACATTTACTGGGCACTTACTGTGTGCTAGGCATTAAAAGTGCTTTACATGCATAATCTCAATTTAAATACTCCCAAAGAAGTATGGAATATATTAACTTATGTCTATTTCAACAAGTGAGATAATGAAGTTTAGAGGTTAAGTAACTTTGCCTAAAGTCATAGCTAGTAAGTCATGGAGCCAATTTCAGCGCAGACAGACCACTGACTCCTGTTCATGCTCTTTAACACTTTTGCCTACTAACTTTAAGTGGTACTTCTAATTTTAGTAAGATCATGCTAAAAATATTTTGAAGAGTAAACTGATATTTTCTTTACACATTGCTGCTTTAAAAATAGCGTTAAAAACAAAATTAGTATGCTCATCGTTCATAAAAGACAAATTAACTTTAAAGTTTTTATATATCCAGGGATTCTCTTGGATACTAACATTACAAATTGACTTCTAATTAAAAATTATTTATCGAATATGATTTGACTTTGGTTGACCTTTTTGTTTTCATAAAACCAGGTTAATTTTTCTCAATTCTGTGATCCAGGTTTCCTGTATTGAACAGATAAGAATAAAATTTAAATATATATATGGTAGTTTAGTCATTTAATAATAGGATATTGCAGAAGTAGAATACTTTGTCAGTATTTAGCCATTTACTACCATTTTATATGAATCTTCAGTGATTTAAGAAGTCTAAGAGAAACCAACTTTTTCTGTGTGTTTAATTATAGTGAATATAATTGCTAGTAGAATAAACTGGTAATTTGGTTTGAAAAAGCACATCAATATGGCTCTTTAGTAAGCTTATAAATAGCTAAGGAGAATGATAAATTAATAACCAAACATGATGAACAAAATAGGAAGAAAAGATATTTTTGAATGCTAAAAGATTATATAGATGGTTCATTCGGTCTGTCTTGAGGAACGTACGGAAGACTAAAACATTTCTCAAATGCATATCAATAAGAGCTAAGGTGAAGCCTAAAAGTGAAATGCCACATAATGTGGAACTTTTTCTCAAAATGGGAACATAATAGGTCTAGTGGTCCCCTTAGAAGCCTGAGTGAGAAAACTTGAGGCTAGTTCTGGCTTTGTTACTTGCCTAGTTTTTGTTTTCTGTTTTTTGTTTTTTTTTTTAAAGATTTTATTTATATGAGAGAGAGCACAAGCAGGGAGGAAGGGGAGAGAGGGAGAGGGAGAAGCAGACTCCTTGCTGTGCAGGGAGCCCGACATGGGACTCGATCCCAGCCCCTGGGATCATGACCTGAGCCGATGGCAGACGCTTAACCCACTGAGCCTCCCAGGCACCCTAGAATTTTCTTTGAAGTAGGCAGAGCATTCATTTTATATCAGAACTATTTGCTGACTGCTTTATATATCAGGCACTGTTTTAACTTTATAGATAGGGCAACTAATGCTTAAGAGAAGTGAGTTACTATTATAAACAAGAGAAATACTATAACTCTTTTTTTTCCCCCTCCCAGCTACAACACCACAGTTAAGTACCAAAAAATAAAAATGCAATACCTTCAGTGTCTTAATTCATTTAGGATTTTAAAACATTTCAAATGTTTTGTTTAAAAAGTACTGAAGTAATTTTATCACTTAGGACTATTCTCAGGAAAGCAATGTTTTGTTAAGAACAGAACCATGAATAACAAAGTCAAAAAGCTTTCTATAAAGTCTTTATTTGTCTGTTACGAATAATTGTTTTTTGTGGTTATCCCAGATGATTTTATAAATGTCATAATTTTTATATGCCTGACTGGTATCCATGAAATATCAAAAGTACAATCCCCATCCAAAGAAACAGAAGTACTGGACATACTGAAAGGCTCTGATTAAATTGATTCTTTTCAGGAACAAAAGTAACTATATCCTCTTTCATTAATTTGATGGTGGTTTGGTAAAATTTTTATACTTGTAATGATTTTTGGTTTTCCATGTTTTCTTAGGCAACATTCCACCAAATTACAGCTTTCCAAAAGTTGTAGTTTTGTGTATAATTCTTTAGTATGATAGCATTTTCATTTTAAAACCAGAATCAGGCTGAATGTAGCTTTCTTTTTGAATCTAAAATTTATGGTAAATTTTAATCTAAAATTTAAGACACTGCTACCCTAGTGTCCCATTAACGTTTAATCAGAAGTAATAACACTTGTTGAAAAGTAAATTACCAAACAATGAAACTTAAGGTTGTAGTAAAAGTGAAAAAAAGGAAAGGGAAAAAAAACCCTTGTCTTTATTAAGGCTTTATGGAATAGAATTTGTATTTAATCAGAATGACTAAAGACCTTTTTTGGCAATGAAAGCAAAAGAAGTCGAATTGTTAGATCTCTTGTTTTCTGTCATCTACGTATATTGCGACCTCAACTATGTATAGTGCATTTATATGAAATACTTTTGAAATAATTTTTTTTAAAATGTAACCTATACAAAAATCACATACTGTTGGATAGGATGTTGAAATGACTGGTGTGTAATATTTTTTAAAACCTTCGTTTTTGGTCAGCACAAATTTCCTTTAATTTTCATTTTCAGTAGGATTTCATTTTGAGGTTTAACGTGTATGCAGCCAGTATAAAGTTTTACAGTGTAGTAATTCTGGATTCCAAGTCACTTAAGATGAAAACTGAAAGGTTTACTTAAGAAAATTAATTTTCTTCTTCTGTAACATCTAAGTCTTCATCCTCTTCATTATCATCTTCTGCCTGTTGATCCTTTCTTAGTCGACAGGAGGGTACCTGTTAAAAGTTAACACATTAAAAAAATATATTAACTTAAAATATTTTTACATGCTTGGTATCTTTTTAATATGCCCTTATAGAGAAGAGCACATAGAACATTTATTTCAGGAAGATGATAATTTTTAATAATGAAACTTCCCTATGAATTATTGTATTCTAAGGCTGAAAAGAGTTTTTTCATTCATTTATCATGTTATTTTTGAGCAAAAATATGAAATTAATCATTTGATTCCAGTTGGATACCAGCACTTCAATAACATAAAATACTTCAGAGGAAAATACAGATTGAGGATATTATGTCAAATATATTTTAGGTTAAGTAGTTCTTGGGTCACAAAAATAGGCATTTCAGTGGAATCATCAAAGGGATAGCAAAAACTCCCAAGAATATTTCAACTAGGCAGCTGAAATACTAAAATTTAATACTGTGATTTAAATGGAATGAGTTGAGAATCTAAATTCACTACTTGGCTTTAAGTCCTGACCATTGCCACTTGGGTCGTCTTGCCCTTTCTGAGGGCCATCTGGTAATGTCTGGAGACATTGTTGTCACATCTGGGGAGGGGTGTTTGTGTGTGTGACTGGCATCTTGTGGGTAGAAGCTAATGATGCTGCTGAACATGTTTAGAATGCACAGGATATTACTCCCCATTCCCTTGCCAGATTATCTGGCTCAAAGTCAAGGTGGAGGTCAAGAAACCTAGAATGATGTAATTTTAAAGTACTACACAGATGTTAGCTAATTTTGGTAACATTATTAGCTCAAAATAGAAACAAACTTTGTACTGTGATACTAGATCTATGGGACTTACGTGTAAGGCACTTTATGCTGGAATAATAAAAATTAAGTTTGTTGCGGGAGTGAGGCATACATATAATGAAGTAAATAAATGCTTAGAGGAGAACCAAATGAAAATAGAAGGTATTGGGTCACATTTACCTAAAAGTTAAATTTTGAAAATATTTTGCTCAATTTTAAATTCTGAATGCTGGATATGAAAAAGGGTATAGATCTCTAGATCAGAAGTTGGCAAGCTATACCCCAGTTTGCCTCCTGTTTTTGTAAATAAAGTTTTTACTATAACAGCCAAATTGACTTGTTAATGTATTGTTTATGGCTGCCTTTACTTGGGACATAAGACCATATGGCCCATTTTGCCTATGGCTTCTTGGAGAACAAGGTTGTTCACCCTTCCCAGTTCTAGACACCAGGTAAAACTCAGGCTTTCTGGATGTGGAAGAAACGAGAAAATTGACTCTTACCTAAAGATGCGTGCTTCTGTATCTAAGATAATATTCAGCAAAAGATCTTTTTTAGATATAATTTTCAGTAAGTCATGATAGTGGAATTTTTAAACCCTAAGCAGTTTGATTTCAGAATCTGTGCTCTTCATATTATACTGCAGAACAAATCTTCTAGATTGGCATTTTCCTGTCCTTTCCACCTCTGCTCTCAAATGTTCTGCTTTCGAGAGTATTATGTGCTGTAGTATATAAGAGATAATAGAGTTGCACCTAGTGTAACCTTCCATCATTTTATGTATGAAGGTGGGAGGGTAAGTTATATGAAGTCAGGACTTAAGGGAAACATTTTTAGTACCGAACAACACTGAAGGCAGCTGCTGAAATTCCTTTAAATTATGTATGGTTTCTAGCTTACCTGTCCTGTTCCAGAGATACACTTAGCTGAGAGTGATCTTTGAAGAGGTGACTTTGAATTTGCTCTTACGATATCCAAACGGGATGAATAATCTGGCGGATACAGAGAATTTCGGAAAACCTGTTGGAACAATAAAGCAACATTATAAAGTAGATATCAAACACTGGAAATCTAGAAAGCCATATTAAGTTCCTCTTAGTTAAGATTTTTTTAAAGCAATCACATTCACCCACCCACCTCCACCTCCTAGGACAAAATTTCTATTACTGTTAATTAAAAAAAATTAAATATAAGAAATACATATTTTTAAACATTTTATTTATTTGAGAGAGAGAGTACATGCACAAGCAAGGGAGGGGCAGAGAGAGGGAATCCTAAGCAGACTTCATGCCCAGCGAGGAGCCTACTCGGGGACCCTACTTGGGGCTCTGTCTCTTGACCCTGAGATCATGACCTGAGCTGAAATCAAGGGTCAGATGCTTAACTGAATGAGTCATCCAGATGCCCCAATACAAACAGTATTTTAAGTTGTAAAGATGGAAGCTAAAATTTATTTGAGCCAGGTAAGGTGATGATGGGTCCTCAAACCATCACATGAGAGCTTTTGCTAAGGAAGTGTGTAAGCTGCTACTCTCAAAGAGGATGCTTGCCAGTAGGGAGGCTGCAAGTCAGTCATACCTTTGATTCTTTGTCTTCTGCCTATCTCAACTCTTAGCAATTTAGCTTCATTGCAGTACTCTTGATAGTACATCACATAAGAGTAAGTTGAAGCCAGTATAATTTATGCATTCCAATTTCACTAGGATATGGAATACTTCTGTCAGTTTTTTTTCCTTCAAAGCAACAGTTCCAAATACTACTCTCTCAAGCCTGTCTATATCTTTGTTTCCCCCATTTCTCAAAGGTAAGGTTATCAGATGTGAATTTCTTCAACTTCACTCCCTTTTTCCTCAACTCTTCACCCTCTCCCCAACCCCCCTTTTAAGCAAATGTCATTCTGATTCTTTCCAAGGTGCGTATTTCCTATATCCAAAACTTGAAACCAAAAAACAAAAGCTTGCTTTCTCCAGTTTCCTTCCCCCAGCAAACAAGCTCAAGATCAGTCTTTTCTAAATTACTTCAAGATACAACTTTACTCCTTAAAAAACTTCTTAAATATTCTACTTCATCTCTATTTGTCAAAAAAATACACTGAGATTGCTCTTGCCAAAAATCAACATCTTTCTGTCTTGGTCTTTACTGACCTTGTTATGAAACTTCTTTTCCATGCATACCGTCTCTAAACCCTTAATGTGCTAGCTGCCCCATTTCTTCATATCATCTTTTCTACTGCTTATACTACTTAAATTTATTTTTAAAGGTTTTCCCTTAGGCCATGGTTTTGTTTTTTTTTTTTTTACACCTTTCTCTGAAAGAGCTTATCGATACAGTGTTTAATGCCTACCTTTCAGTGAATTCTCTGTAGGCTCTCTCCTGATAGCCATACTTACGATGTGCCCAACTACCTTCTGTTCTCCAACACCAACACCGTCTAGAACTTTCTGAGATGGAAATGCTTGCTATTTTGTGCCGTCCAGAAGGGCTACATGTGGTTACCAAGCCCTTGAAATGTGGTTCATATGAATAAGGAACTGAATTTTTAACTTTAGACACATACGCTTAGTGGCTACTGTGCTGGACAGTGTAGCTCTACACTGACCTTTACAATGAAAGATGTTACCATACATTTATTAGACCAAACTAAAACCTTGGCCATTGTCCCTCAGTTTCTTATCTGAGGTACTTCTATTTTAATTTATTGACTCTACACATCTTTCTTTGTAGCTAACTTAGAATTATCTTACTGAAGACCAAAATGTATTACTTAAAACCTTTCTGGCTCCTGACTAGCCAGGGTCCAAATTCCTTACGTGACATCCAAGGCTTAATATCATTCAAACCTATCACTCTTCATTTCTAGCCTATGTACCTATATGTACATCATCTTATACTCTGCCTTTGCAATGCTGGTTCCTCAGCCCAGAATTCCAGTAAACTCATCATTCAAGAACCAAGTCAAATACCATTTTCTGCTTTCTCCTATTCTCTAGTCAGTCTATTTCTCCTATTCTTCTATTCTCTAGCTCCTATTGTTCACACTCTCAATACAGCTTTCATTTCATTGTTCTTTTTTTTTAATATTTTTTTATTATATTATGTTAGTCACCATACAGTACATCCCTGGTTTCCGATGTAAAGTTCGATGATTCATTAGTTGCGTATAACAGCCAGTGCACCATGCAGTACGTGCCCTCCTTACTACCCATCACCAGTCTATAATTACATACCTCTCCTACTATTTTAAGTTCCTCTAGAGCAAAGAGCCCTGTTTTATCTTTTCAGCTCCTCCCAGCTTAAGACAATAACATGATAAATGAATGATGTGAACATGACCTTAATCCCCATGTTTTGGGGAAAAAAAGACTCGTGTAGCTACACATTTCTTTAAACCTTACAGAAGTGCAAGACACCAAAGAAATCTATGAAACTTAGCCCCACAGGTGAGACTTGTGTTTTAGGGCATTTCAGGCATGCTGATTAGATTATTTAACATGTTACTGAGGACTGATTAATATTTTGGTGCCAGATAAGGAACACTGGCACCCTGGTATGATATAAAAACTAGATGACTCATTAATCAACTGGTATTTGGAATGGATATATTTTTGTTAGAACAACATTCCTTTTTTAACTGTTCCAGCAAAGATGAGGTTAAAAGTGGGAAATGGAAGACAGTATACACCCATGAGATAAAAGTCTAAACCAGTTAAATATTAAAATTAATCTCAATGCAAAACAACAGATTTACAGAAATATTTACTGGCAATAATGCATTTCCCAATATGGTCCAAGATCTCTTCTAGGAGTGAGTCTCAAGATGTTCTGAAGTGACTGCACAGAGGTGAACTTTTGAAGGGGGACATGAGCCCGACAATGCTTTTTTATGTGAAGAACAAATAAGGTAAGATGGTTTGCAATATAACTAGATGCCTAACTGCAAAAAAATTAGCTGCTGCCAGAAGTCGTCTCAGCAGTTCTCGTAAGGCATGGACTACCTAAGAAGAGTAGCAGTTCTTTCTCTGTTCCTCACTACATATTTTCTCTATTTGTTTCCAAGAAACCCTGTATTTAAAGGATCCTTTTTCTTCTTGGTACCTGTTTGATACCATTTTACTTGCCCTGGTCCCGCAGCTGTCCCTAGACTCCTCTCTCCCCACAATCTCTATATGGCATAATAGTAATAGCATATGCCTGTAGTTTGTTATATCTAACTGTATCCTTTGCCTGAAAGGTGTTGCCAGGGGTTCTCTTACACATCCCTCAAACTTCTCATTAAGAAATCATTCTTTGATTTCTCCAGACTATTTAGAATCATCCATCACATATACTTACAGCACACTGTATTTTTTATGAGACTGGTCATGTTATAAAACTTAAACAGTTATATAGTACAGACACACCTGGTTTTATTGCATTTCACTTTATTGTGCTTCACAGATACTCTGTTTTTTACAAATGGAAGGTTTGTGGCAACCCTGCTTCAAGCAAGTCTATCGGTGCCGTTTTCCCCACAGCGTTTGCTCACTTCATGTCTCTGTCACATTTTGGTAATTATTGCAATAGTTTAAACTTTGTCATTATTATTATTACTATATGTGTTATGGTGACCTGTCATCAGTGATTATGACTCACTGAAAGCTCAGATGATGGTTAGCATTTTTTAGCAATAAAATATTTAATTTAGGTATGTATACTTTTTTAAAGATCTAATGCTGCTGCATACTTAAGAGACTATAGTATACAACACTGTATATTAACTATACTAGAATTAAAATTAAAAACTTAAAAAAATAGACTACCGTATAGTATAAACGTAACTTTTATATGCACTGGGAAACCAAAAACTTCATTTGACTTGCTTTGCTGTGATATTCCTTTTGTTGCAGAGTTCTGGACTGCTGCAAGCTCTGTGAGGTATGCCCGTGTATGTTTTTAATGTCTGAACTCCATGGTAGATTTTTAAGTTTTTGCTTTGACAACTCAGACCATTTCTAACCTACAATGCTAAATCCTCAGAAATAAGAATGCTGCCTGGCATATAACAGGTGCTCAATTAACAGTTGCTGAATGAACATTTAATGAAGTAAATACTGTATCTCCATTTTAGGGATAAGGAAGCTGAAATATGAAGAACTTGCTCAATATTGCCCCACTACAAAGTGGGGAAGTTGATACTTTGTCAAAAACATAGCTACCACACAGCCTTGAGATCTTTAGTTTTTTATGACCCTCTCCTCTCACGAGCTACCTAGCTAGCTGATTGAGAACAGTAGTAAGAGAAGTGGTAGGACAAAAAGAACCTAGATAGGACCTCTAGGATGAGAAGAAAAATCTTGGGGTCCAAAGGAATTGAAGGAACTTTAGTGACTGTTAACAAATGGCATGTCAAGGGCATTAGAAAAAGGAGAATGAAAATACTTGTAAAGAGGACTCCAGTGTTGTAGGAAAAGTGAGGGATCAATTCTGAACCTGCCACTCAATGCAGTGTTGTTTCTTGTAGGGAATGGTGCACCTCACTCACCAAGAAGCACACTTTTCGCAGGACAGAGAGGACACAAACACAGTGTCAGTAGTCAGACTTCTGGGTTTGGCTCCCAGCTATATTACTTATTAGTTATGGGACCCTCATTCTGACTCAGTTTTCTCTTCCATAGAAATGAGGATGATAAGTACTTCTATCTAAGTTGGCGGGAGAATTAAAATAGAATTAAAATGTGTAGATCAGTAGCCGTCCAAAGTAATCACTATGTAAACATTTGCTATTTTATTATTTTACAAATGACATAAAAGCTTGATCTATTTTTTTAAAAAATAGGACATGAAAGGAGTGTAAATTAAGAAACTGTAGCTTTAATACTTGGAAGGAATGGACCCTTAGGAAGCCATCTATGGATAAACAATAAACAAATATGATCATATATGCATAACATATAAAACTGGGAGATGAGATTTTGGCATTGGAAAACATACACACATATATTAAAACATGTGCCTTTCTTCATTTTAGTCAAGCTGTAATCTGATTTTACTGAATTAAGTTTCCTGGAACCAATGGAGTAGTGAGAAGAGAAGGCACAGGTGATTGTTTTATGATGGATAGTTAATATAATAACCAACTTGGGGAATCTTCACAATTGTCAAATGCAGACACTCCCAAATTCTATCACTTATTAATACAGAATTCTGGTTATATCTTGAAATTACCTGGCCTTTTTTACTTCTGCTACGGAGATGAAATACGGACAAAGTATGTCTCCAATATTTTATCTGTTTTTGCAAAAATACTTTTATGCCTTTTTTCTTCCCTCTTAGAAGGTAGGAGGGTAGGATATTTACT